>NC_134561.1:27779478-28082508 GCF_025594145.1 Primulina tabacum | reverse complement strand
TTTTGTGTGAGTTAATAGTAGGTTTAATTAGTGGCTAAATTGTGCTAAAATTAATAATTAGCAAACAATTAAAAATGCTAACCCACTTTCAACTTAATAAAATCCCCTAATTTAAATGAAATGCACACTTGCTAACCTTTAAAAGTTTTAAAATCCTAAAATCACTAATTAAATCAATTAGGCTTTAAAAATGCTAAAAACTAAATAAACCTTTTAAAATACCCCAATCCTAACTTAAAATAAAATACCACATGTTGCGACTTTGATTGTTGCACTCCCAAGAGCAGGTTGTCCACAAGTAGTATAATTCGATGAGTTCGAATATCGTATCCACGAGGAAGCTAAGGTAATTACAAGTCCACTACAATGTCTTTTTATTTATTTTTTCTTTTAGTTGTTTGAATCTTTAATTGGTAATTTTTAATTGTTCAAATTTTAATTTAAGTAGTTGAGATTAAAGGATCCACTCTTGGTATTTTAATAAAGTTAACATTAACGAACAATATTGAAATCCACTTAATAAAATGGTTCCAATATATTAAATAATCATATTTATATTATGTTATATATTATTAACTTATAAGTATATAATATATACCAAAACTTATAAATGTGGTCAAGTATTTATTGTGCTATATATATTTGTAAACACTAAATCAAGGTTCCCACTTTAAATGGTTGGTAAAACCAAACAAACATTTAAATGGTATCAATAAATTAATACTATGATATATTCATATATAATAAATTAAGGAATCCAATTTAAATGGTTGGTAAAACCAAACTAACATTTAAATGGTTCCAAGAATTTAATATTATAATATTTTTATATATAATAAATCAAGGCATCCACTTTTGAAAATCTTCTTCTCCGAATTTGCTTCTTCACAAAAAAAAAACATGTGGATAATTGAGTTGTCTAGTTGTGGTATTTTTTTCAAACCATTTGACCAAGTAATTTGAGAGATATGGTCAAAATACTAGAGCATGGTAAAACTGCCACTCCTTTGGTAATTTTATTTGTTGCTTAATTTGATCCCAATTGTGAGAGGATTTTTGTAAGGCCCGAGAATTTGATTACCGTAATCGGAAATGATTTGGGTATATTTACCGTAATCTGAGATTAATCTGGGATGATTTCTTGATTAATTGAAGTTATTATAGACGGAACGAAGTGGACTGGAAAAGACGAGAATAGACGCGAAACACATGTGCGAGGGTGTGCCTTCGCGCACATGCGCGGCGTGTAAGCGCGCATATGCGCCAAGATGGGCGCGCATATGCGCGAGTGGGTGTGTGCACGAGACAGTAAGTCTCGCGCATATGCGCGACGATGGGGCGCGCATAGCGCAAGCACTACAGTAGCAATTTCCGGATAAAGCTTCCGGCGCATATGCGCGGATGTTTGGCGCGCATATGCGCGCGGCATGCAAACGTAAGATTGCCACTTGGTGTGTATGAGCGACGTGTATATATATATACATACAAACGTTCAATTCTCTTCAAATTTGTGATTTACGAACAATCCGCCCGTCTGATTTTGAATCTGAGTATAGTACTGTGTTCCTGTCGACGTAGGCTACAATTGGACGTAAGTTTTACTACGTTTTGATATGTTTTGAATCTATGATGTTGTCAGAATTGAATGGAATTCATATATGATGTTCTTGACATGTTAGACATCATAGAATAGAAGTCCGATTAAGAAACAGACTGGTTAAGAAATTATTATGATTTTCGGAGTCGATTTGATTAAGAATCGATATCAGATTTATATCATCGTTGAGATTCTGATTTCTACCGATATTAATTATGAGTTCTGGTATTATATATGTGGTATTGGAATTGACGGGGTTATCGAGATTGTAATGTTATGCCGTCGAAACATAAGTTGATTGATTTTGATCAGATTCGGTATTGATTTAGATGGTATTGTGGTATCGTAAATCGATTGGCATTGATCATATTATGTTTTGATTTGAGTATTAATCAGAACAGGTTTTGAACTGAGTCATGTACTGATATTGTATCTATTCGATTGTCATTATCAGATTTGGGTATGGACAGAGTTGAATTTGGGACTTCGTCTTCGTCGGACCAAGAAGATAAAGGTATAAATTAATGTTGAGTTGGGATTTCACAACTCAAGTGAGGTTTGGCTCGAGTTTCCCTAAATCACATACTTTACCTTATTGTATTGATTTGATTGAGATACTTGTTCTCTTGATTGATAGATAGCAGGTATTAGACGAGTATCTTGGGACAGAAGAGCCTGATAGTGGTGGGATCGCCACGGGCACATTGCAAGATGTCACAAGATAGTGTATTGGCGATAGTGCCAAAGTCTATCACCGGATGATTGGCTATCGATGTTGATAGAAATGTGGGTTGTTTTATTACTGGTGATCGGTACTGTATCGATGTGGATAGAATGTAACTCTTCTATTACTGATGATCGATATCATATCGATGTGGATAGAATTGAAGTTTCTTCTATTACTGGTGATCGATATTATATCGATGTGGATAGAATCCGAGCTTCTTCTATTACTGGTGATCGATACCCTATCGACGTGGATAGAAATGGAGTCTTTTCTATTAATGTTGGTCGATATGGGAATGCCAACTTCTGGAAACCGGGATCCCTAGACTAGGATTCAGTCTAGTCTAAAATGTGGAGTCATGAGTCTAATTGACAGATTATATTGATTTATGTTGATTATGTTCCTGAATATGGTACATATTGGTTTATGTTCCTGATGATGGTACATGTTTAGAATAGGACTTGATATGGATTTATATTCTGATCTGAATACATGTTAGACATATCTGTTATATGCTTTTATATTGTTTTTATGATTGCATGTATACATGATTTATACTGAGAATGTAATTCTCACCGGAGTTATCCGGCTGTTGTCTTGTTTGTATGTGTGCATGGCAACATGTGGGATAAAATCAGGGTCAAGAAAAGAAAGAGGCTGGACTAGATAGCGTGGAGATCCGGGCTTCGAAGCAACTTAGGATTCAGCACTTAGATATAGTTTAACCTAGTTGAATTCTTGTAGGTAATACAAGATTTGTATATTTTTGTTTAATATGTAATTTAAATTGAATTACATTACATTTCCGCTTTGCATTTTAAAAAAAAAATTTAGACCCTGTTTATTATAATTGTTTGAATTACCCTAAAGACTATTAAGGAATGAATTAGCGTCCGGGTCCCCACAACAGGTGGTATCAGAGCATTAGGTTCTAGAACTGTAGGTTTTTGAGATTGAGATAGAAGAGAATGAGCGGGGTAG
The DNA here is from genome assembly GCF_025594145.1 of Primulina tabacum. Taxonomy (NCBI): domain Eukaryota; kingdom Viridiplantae; phylum Streptophyta; class Magnoliopsida; order Lamiales; family Gesneriaceae; genus Primulina; species Primulina tabacum. Next base: position 28,079,203 of record NC_134561.1, on the reverse strand, counting down.
ATTGAGTTTTCTTTCCTGCATGTGATTGCTAGCATGTGATCTACTTATAATGTTGACTTGCATTGTGTATGCTAGCATGATATTATGTTTACTACTTTTAAATACATGTTACCTGAATAGCTGAGTGATTTGGTAATATGTCTGATTTGAAAATGAATCAGAACCAATTCTTGATCAGAAGGTAAGCTGATCAGGAAGGGACTGAGATTGATTTATCTTATGTGGTACTAACCCTTGTGGTAATCAGATATCCCTCAAAGAAGAATTCGAGAATTGGGTAGTACTTCGATTGATCAAATGGATGAGATAGAAACTTTGATGGAAACACAGATGAAGAGGTTTCAATCGTTTCCACCGCCGATTTTGAGGGGTACTGAGATGTCCGAAGAGTGTGAGAATTGGTTAGATGATATAGAGATACTGTTTGAGTCACTTGAGTATCCAAAGGAACAGAGAATTAAATTGGTGCCCAACCAGTTACACGAGGTCGCTAGGATTTGGTGGATTACAACCAAAAGAGTATTAGAACAGCGGGGTACGATGATTACGTGGGAAGTCTTTAAAGCTGAATTTTATCGAAGATTATTCTCAGGATCGTACCGAGAGGACAAGAGAGCAGAGTTTGAGAATTTGAAACAGGGCCAACTGAATATTGAAGAATATGTTGCTAAATTCTCTACTCTACTGCGTTTTGTTCCTCAGATAGCTGGGAATGATGAAGCTGTAGCTGATCAGTTCATCAATGGATTAAATTCTGAGATAATTGCCTTGATAAAGGTAGAACGACCCCACCATTTTGCTTATACTTTGAATAAAGCAAAAAGAGCTGAGGCGAGCCTGATTAGACAACAAGAAAGGTTGTGTGCAATGAAACCCCAGACACAACAATTCCCTCTCCGATTGGATAGTGGCAGTACGAGTGGGAAGTAAGATTTGCTGAAAGCTCGAAAGAGGCAGTTCAAGAAGTTAGGGAGCGGTTCATCTAGCTCCAATGGTTCTAGCCCGAGTTATACCGGAATTTATTGTAGAACCTGTGGAGGGAGACATCCCATGGAGCAGTGCCAGGGAGTGACTGGTAGGTGCAATATCTGTAAACAGCAGGGACACTTTGCTAGAGTCTGTGCACAGAAAGGTTCCCGAAGATGGCAGGGAGCAGAATCATCTGGTGGTAGTGATCGAGGAACAGACCCAGGACACACGTGATGATATAGTGGCAGGTAATAATCTTTTATGATTATGTTGCACATGTATTGATATATACTAACGCATTCCCTACGAACTGGTCTGTATTACTGTAGTATGGATCTTTGTCCCTTTTGGGGAGAGGAATTGATATCACTGAATTATGTGATATATTGTGTACTGCAGTAAAAAAAGAATGAGATTGAATTAGATTGTATTATACTTGTGTTATCTGATTCTGATCACATTATTGTTATTAATATGCTAACAAGTACAGAACTATTATAGATTCTTGCCAGGAAATGGTAAGCTTCGGACCTGAAATGGCCGATGAACGAATGATATACGGTAAGGATTCTCGATTTTGAATTCCTTGATATCCGTATTATGTATGATTCGATGATTATCGAAAAGAATGGAGTAACTCCTTATGTATTCAGTTGATTACTGAAGTTGAGCCTATCTGGAAATGATTTGTCAGTAGCAGGAGAGTTGCTATAGTCGTTCCAGATGAAATTCCGGGTTGTCTTATATCAGGGAGAGTGACTTCAGCCTTGATTTGATATCAGGTATGAATTTCATTTTAGGCTTCTGTACAGAATGATATTGATTGAATTGAAAGAATTGAAATGTCAGTTAGAAGATTTACTGCCTGAGAGTTAGAGTTACATCTGATTATGTGTTTCTCTGGGAAATACTTCAGTTCTGTGTATGGGTTGATAAATTCTGTCTTCCAAAGTGTTCTGATGATTTTATTCTCGTTTTATCTATGATATTTTGATATATTCGCAGCGTATGATTGATTGAATCGAACAGTTGAAATTTGTATTGATTATTCTGGAACTGAGATTGTTGTATACAGAATTAATCGGCTATGAATCCAGATTGCAACAGATTGTATTCAGAGTTTGTGATATATGTAGATAGTATACTGATTGATTGTAGCACAGTTGAGACAGTGATCAGATTGTTCAGAACTTGATTTCGATAGTCAGAACAGTGTGTTAATCAGAATATCAGGTAGGTAATGCTTTATTTTATATAATTAGCTGATTTGATTGTGCCAGATATTTCGAATTTGAAATGACAGGTATTGTCAGAGGCACACAGTAAGTAGATTCACTATTATTCTGGTAACAGGAAATGTGTGATAACTCGAACAGACAGTCTTGATGGAAATAAACGAAATCAGTTATGTCAAAATTTATATTGAAATGTCTAAATCGCTGACAGATGAAGACAGGAAGATAGAAACCAGGAAATTGGTTAGACAGATTATCGATTCTTCAATAGAAATGGGGGTACATTTCTATGAATTTTGTGATGAAACTATCGAAAATCTTGCTATGACGGTGATATGATGTAATTACTATTGAACGATTGTTCAAATCTGCGGATGTTATATTGTACAGGATGACGTATAGATATGATCAGACGACTGAGAGGTATGTCAGAAAAGGGGTCAGATGGTATTGAATGCCAGAGTTAATTATATCTTACCGTGATTTTTGGTTGATTTTAAACTTTTGGCAGAATGTATAGCATGATTTTTATCTATTGATTATAGATTGACGGATAGTCGGAGCGAACTATCTAGATACTGGAGGATATCCAGGAACTGTAGTGCTGGATTTTAGCACTAGTGACCTGATGTCTTGTCACTTTATGAATTATTGTATAATGATAGCTATCAAACGAGTATTGAGAAAGCTACAGACGAGACATTGTACAGTGAGTACTGCAGATTTCCGCTGAATGGGAATGATATTACGGTGATATTTGAGATTGAATTTGATAACAGCTGATGATATTTATTGGGTATGAGCTGTTGATTGGCATATACGGATGTTGTATAGCCAATATTTTCAATTAATTTTAACAGAATGGTTTGATAGAATGAATTTACTGAAGTAACCTCTATTATATCTTTATCTGATTTGATTGTCTGTGATTTCGAGGACGAAATCATATCTTAGAGGGGGAGAAATGTAAGGCCCGAGAATTTGATTACCGTAATCGGAAATGATTGGGTATATTTACCGTAATCTGAGATCAATCTGGGATGATTTCTTGATTAATTGAAGTGATTATAGACGGAACAAAGTGGACTGGCAAAGACGAGAATAGACGCGAAACACATGTACGAGGGTGTGCCTTCGCGCACATGCGCGGCGTGTAAGCGCGCACATGCGCGGAATGTCTAGAACCTTGGGCGCATATGCGCGAGTGGGTGTGTGCACGAGACAGTAAGTCTCGCGCATATGCGCGACGATGGGGCGCGCATATGCGCAAGCACTACAGTAGCAATTTCCGGATAAAGCTTCCGGCGCATATGCGCGGATGTTTGGCGCGCATATGCGCGCGGCATGCAAAACGTAAGATTGCCACTTGGTGTGTATGAGCGACGTGTATATATATACATACAAAAGTTTAATTCTCTTCATATTTGAGAAAAGGGTCGAGAAAGGTTATGAAATAATCCTTACGCCTTTTTCTTACTTAGTTGTGATTTACGAACAATCCGCCCGTCTGATTTTGAATCTGAGTATAGTACTGTGTTCCTGTCGATGTAGGCTACAATTGGACGTAAGTTTTACTACGTTTTGATATGTTTTGAAACTATGATGTTGTCAGAATTGAATGGAATTCATATATGATGTTCTTGACATGTTAGACATCATAGAATCGAAGTCCGATTAAGAAACGGACTGGTTATGGAACTATTATGATTTTCGGAGTCGATTTGATTAAGAATCGATATCATATTTATATCATCGTTGAGATTCTGATTTCTACCGATATTAATTATGAGTTCTGGTATTATATCTGTGATATTGGAATTGACGGGTTATCGAGACTGTATTGTTATGCCGTCGAAACATCAGTTGATTGATATTGATCAAATTCGGTATTGATTTAGATGGTATTGTGGTATCGTAAATCGATTAGCATTGATCAGATTATGTTTTGATTTGAGTATTAATCAGAACAGGTTTTGAACTGATTCATGTACTGATTTTGTATCTATTCGATTGTCATTATCAGATTTGAGTATGGACAGAGTTGAATTTGGGACTTCGTCTTCGTCGGACCAAGAAGATAAAGGTATAAATTAATGTTGAGTTGGGATTGCACAACTCGAGTGAGGTTTTGCTCGAGTTTCCCTAAATCACATACTTTACCTTATTGTATTGATTTGATTGAGATACTTGTTCTCTTGATTGATAGATAGCAGGTATTAGACGAGTATCTTGGGACAGAAGTGCCTGATAGTGGTGGGATCGCCACGGGCACATTGCACGATGTCACAAGAAAGTGTATTGGCGATAGTGCCAAAGTCTGTCACCGGATGATTGGCTATCGATGTGGATAGAAATGTGGGTTCTTCTATTACTGGTGATCGGTACTGCATCGGTGTGGATAGAATGTTACTCTTTTATTACTGATGATCGATATCGTATCGATGTGGATAGAATTGGAGTTTCTTCTATTACTGGTGATCGATACTATATCGATGTGGATAGAATCCGAGCTTCTTCTATTACTGGTGATCGATACCCTATCGATGTGGATAGAACTGGAGTCTTTTCTATTACTGTTGGTCGATATGGGAATGCCAACTTCTGGAAACCGGGATCCCTAGACTAAGATTCAGTCTAGTCTAAAATGTGGAGTCATGAGTCTAATTGACAGATTATATTGATTTATGTTGATTATGTTCCTGAATATGGTACATATTGGTTTATGTTCCTGATGATGGTACATGTTTAGAATAGGACTTGATATGGATTTATATTCTGATCTGAATACATGTTAGACATATCTGTTATATGCTTTTATATTGTTTTTATGATTGCATGTATACATGATTTATACTGAGAATGTAATTCTCACCGGAGTTATCCGGCTGTTGTCTTGTTTGTATGTGTGCATGGCAACAGGTGGGATAAAATAAGAGTCAAGAAAAGAAAGAGGCTGGACTAGATAGCGTGGAGATCCGGGCTTCGAAGCAACTTAGAATTCAGCACTGAGATATAGTCGAACCTAGTTGAATTCTTATAGATAATACAAGATTTGTATATTTATGTTTAATATGTAATTTGAATTGAATTACATTACGTTTCCGCTTTGTATTTTTAAAAAAAAAAATTAGACCCTGTTTATTATAATTGTTTGAATTATTCCTTAAAGAGGATTAAGGAATGAATTAGCGTTCGGGTCCCCACAATTTTTATCTTATGCTTGCCACCAATATTGTAGATATTAACATCAACTTTCTACAGGTCCAAGAATCATCTTAATCCCATTTGCAACGCCAAGTTTATTCTTGTTTTATCGAACCTGTAAAAAAATAGTAAAAACTTGTAATTACACAACATCTTATATTTTATACAATTTATTATAAAACATATAATATTTAAACATTTAATAAAACAAAAACTATATATTTATATTATAAAACATTTAATTAATGTACAATTTTGATGTTTATCACACCTCCCAACCAGCTTATTGCTAGTCCCTTGCAATTTAAGCGTTAATAGCAATACAAAACATATTGATTAATTTAAATAGGAATGTAATCAAAACTATCTAAGTGTTTAAATTAAATTTGAAGACTGTCAAAGTTATATCAAGATCATCATAATTATAATTTATGAAATAATTTGAGATGATCAATTCAAAGCTTATTTCAGGTAGTTAAATGTACACGGCCTTCAGAAATTCCTAGTAAGAGTCTCAACTCCATATCCTCACAGGTTAATAAATGTTTCAATTTATGGCAACGATTTCTCTCATGGAGTTGGAATACAGATAAATGCTCAGAAAAATGGTTTACAGAATGCAGACAGACAAACGAGCCAAACTAATCAAAAGAAAGAAAATCTATTGATTCTCTACTCTACTGCGTTTTGTTCCTCAGATAGCTGGGAATGATGAAGCTGTAGCTGATCAGTTCATCAATGGATTAAATTCTGAGATAATTGCCTTGATAAAGGTAGAACGACCCCACCATTTTGCTTATACTTTGAATAAAGCAAAAAGAGCTGAGGCGAGCCTGATTAGACAACAAGAAAGGTTGTGTGCAATGAAACCCCAGACACAACAATTCCCTCTCCGATTGGATAGTGGCAGTACGAGTGGGAAGTAAGATTTGCTGAAAGCTCGAAAGAGGCAGTTCAAGAAGTTAGGGAGCGGTTCATCTAGCTCCAATGGTTCTAGCCCGAGTTATACCGGAATTTATTGTAGAACCTGTGGAGGGAGACATCCCATGGAGCAGTGCCAGGGAGTGACTGGTAGGTGCAATATCTGTAAACAGCAGGGACACTTTGCTAGAGTCTGTGCACAGAAAGGTTCCCGAAGATGGCAGGGAGCAGAATCATCTGGTGGTAGTGATCGAGGAACAGACCCAGGACACACGTGATGATATAGTGGCAGGTAATAATCTTTTATGATTATGTTGCACATGTATTGATATATACTAACGCATTCCCTACGAACTGGTCTGTATTACTGTAGTATGGATCTTTGTCCCTTTTGGGGAGAGGAATTGATATCACTGAATTATGTGATATATTGTGTACTGCAGTAAAAAAAGAATGAGATTGAATTAGATTGTATTATACTTGTGTTATCTGATTCTGATCACATTATTGTTATTAATATGCTAACAAGTACAGAACTATTATAGATTCTTGCCAGGAAATGGTAAGCTTCGGACCTGAAATGGCCGATGAACGAATGATATACGGTAAGGATTCTCGATTTTGAATTCCTTGATATCCGTATTATGTATGATTCGATGATTATCGAAAAGAATGGAGTAACTCCTTATGTATTCAGTTGATTACTGAAGTTGAGCCTATCTGGAAATGATTTGTCAGTAGCAGGAGAGTTGCTATAGTCGTTCCAGATGAAATTCCGGGTTGTCTTATATCAGGGAGAGTGACTTCAGCCTTGATTTGATATCAGGTATGAATTTCATTTTAGGCTTCTGTACAGAATGATATTGATTGAATTGAAAGAATTGAAATGTCAGTTAGAAGATTTACTGCCTGAGAGTTAGAGTTACATCTGATTATGTGTTTCTCTGGGAAATACTTCAGTTCTGTGTATGGGTTGATAAATTCTGTCTTCCAAAGTGTTCTGATGATTTTATTCTCGTTTTATCTATGATATTTTGATATATTCGCAGCGTATGATTGATTGAATCGAACAGTTGAAATTTGTATTGATTATTCTGGAACTGAGATTGTTGTATAAAGAATTAATCGGCTATGAATCCAGATTGCAACAGATTGTATTCAGAGTTTGTGATATATGTAGATAGTATACTGATTGATTGTAGCACAGTTGAGACAGTGATCAGATTGTTCAGAACTTGATTTCGATAGTCAGAACAGTGTGTTAATCAGAATATCAGGTAGGTAATGCTTTATTTTATATAATTAGCTGATTTGATTGTGCCAGATATTTCGAATTTGAAATGACAGGTATTGTCAGAGGCACACAGTAAGTAGATTCACTATTATTCTGGTAACAGGAAATGTGTGATAACTCGAACAGACAGTCTTGATGGAAATAAACGAAATCAGTTATGTCAAAATTTATATTGAAATGTCTAAATCGCTGACAGATGAAGACAGGAAGATAGAAACCAGGAAATTGGTTAGACAGATTATCGATTCTTCAATAGAAATGGGGGTACATTTCTATGAATTTTGTGATGAAACTATCGAAAATCTTGCTATGACGGTGATATGATGTAATTACTATTGAACGATTGTTCAAATCTGCGGATGTTATATTGTACAGGATGACGTATAGATATGATCAGACGACTGAGAGGTATGTCAGAAAAGGGGTCAGATGGTATTGAATGCCAGAGTTAATTATATCTTACCGTGATTTTTGGTTGATTTTAAACTTTTGGCAGAATGTATAGCATGATTTTTATCTATTGATTATAGATTGACGGATAGTCGGAGCGAACTATCTAGATACTGGAGGATATCCAGGAACTGTAGTGCTGGATTTTAGCACTAGTGACCTGATGTCTTGTCACTTTATGAATTATTGTATAATGATAGCTATCAAACGAGTATTGAGAAAGCTACAGACGAGACATTGTACAGTGAGTACTGCAGATTTCCGCTGAATGGGAATGATATTACGGTGATATTTGAGATTGAATTTGATAACAGCTGATGATATTTATTGGGTATGAGCTGTTGATTGGCATATACGGATGTTGTATAGCCAATATTTTCAATTAATTTTATCAGAATGGTTTGATAGAATGAATTTACTGAAGTAACCTCTATTATACATTCTTTCTTTATCTGATTTGATTGTCTGTGATTTCGAGGACGAAATCATATCTTAGAGGGGGAGAAATGTAAGGCCCGAGAATTTGATTGCCGTAATCGGAAATGATTGGGTATATTTACCGTAATCTGAGATCAATCTGGGATGATTTCTTGATTAATTGAAGTGATTATAGACGGAACAAAGTGGACTGGCAAAGACGAGAATAGACGCGAAACACATGTACGAGGGTGTGCCTTCGCGCACATGCGCGGCGTGTAAGCGCGCACATGCGCGGAATGTCTAGAACCTTGGGCGCATATGCGCGAGTGGGTGTGTGCACGAGACAGTAAGTCTCGCGCATATGCGCGACGATGGGGCGCGCATATGCGCAAGCACTACAGTAGCAATTTCCGGATAAAGCTTCCGGCGCATATGCGCGGATGTTTGGCGCGCATATGCGCGCGGCATGCAAAACGTAAGATTGCCACTTGGTGTGTATGAGCGACGTGTATATATATATACATACAAAAGTTTAATTCTCTTCATATTTGAGAAAAGGGTCGAGAAAGGTTATGAAATAATCCTTACGCCTTTTTCTTACTTAGTTGTGATTTACGAACAATCCGCCCGTCTGATTTTGAATCTGAGTATAGTACTGTGTTCCTGTCGATGTAGGCTACAATTGGACGTAAGTTTTACTACGTTTTGATATGTTTTGAAACTATGATGTTGTCAGAATTGAATGGAATTCATATATGATGTTCTTGACATGTTAGACATCATAGAATCGAAGTCCGATTAAGAAACGGACTGGTTATGGAACTATTATGATTTTCGGAGTCGATTTGATTAAGAATCGATATCATATTTATATCATCGTTGAGATTCTGATTTCTACCGATATTAATTATGAGTTCTGGTATTATATCTGTGATATTGGAATTGACGGGTTATCGAGACTGTATTGTTATGCCGTCGAAACATCAGTTGATTGATATTGATCAAATTCGGTATTGATTTAGATGGTATTGTGGTATCGTAAATCGATTAGCATTGATCAGATTATGTTTTGATTTGAGTATTAATCAGAACAGGTTTTGAACTGATTCATGTACTGATTTTGTATCTATTCGATTGTCATTATCAGATTTGAGTATGGACAGAGTTGAATTTGGGACTTCGTCTTCGTCGGACCAAGAAGATAAAGGTATAAATTAATGTTGAGTTGGGATTGCACAACTCGAGTGAGGTTTTGCTCGAGTTTCCCTAAATCACATACTTTACCTTATTGTATTGATTTGATTGAGATACTTGTTCTCTTGATTGATAGATAGCAGGTATTAGACGAGTATCTTGGGACAGAAGTGCCTGATAGTGGTGGGATCGCCACGGGCACATTGCACGATGTCACAAGAAAGTGTATTGGCGATAGTGCCAAAGTCTGTCACCGGATGATTGGCTATCGATGTGGATAGAAATGTGGGTTCTTCTATTAATGGTGATCGGTACTGCATCGGTGTGGATAGAATGTAACTCTTTTATTACTGATGATCGATATCGTATCGATGTGGATAGAATTGGAGTTTCTTCTATTACTGGTGATCGATACTATATCGATGTGGATAGAATCCGAGCTTCTTCTATTACTGGTGATCGATACCCTATCGATGTGGATAGAACTGGAGTCTTTTCTATTACTGTTGGTCGATATGGGAATGCCAACTTCTGGAAACCGGGATCCCTAGACTAAGATTCAGTCTAGTCTAAAATGTGGAGTCATGAGTCTAATTGACAGATTATATTGATTTATGTTGATTATGTTCCTGAATATGGTACATATTGGTTTATGTTCCTGATGATGGTACATGTTTAGAATAGGACTTGATATGGATTTATATTCTGATCTGAATACATGTTAGACATATCTGTTATATGCTTTTATATTGTTTTTATGATTGCATGTATACATGATTTATACTGAGAATGTAATTCTCACCGGAGTTATCCGGCTGTTGTCTTGTTTGTATGTGTGCATGGCAACAGGTGGGATAAAATAAGAGTCAAGAAAAGAAAGAGGCTGGACTAGATAGCGTGGAGATCCGGGCTTCGAAGCAACTTAGAATTCAGCACTGAGATATAGTCGAACCTAGTTGAATTCTTATAGATAATACAAGATTTGTATATTTATGTTTAATATGTAATTTGAATTGAATTACATTACGTTTCCGCTTTGTATTTTTAAAAAAAAAAATTAGACCCTGTTTATTATAATTGTTTGAATTATTCCTTAAAGAGGATTAAGGAATGAATTAGCGTTCGGGTCCCCACAATTTTTATCTTATGCTTGCCACCAATATTGTAGATATTAACATCAACTTTCTACAGGTCCAAGAATCATCTTAATCCCATTTGCAACGCCAAGTTTATTCTTGTTTTATCGAACCTGTAAAAAAATAGTAAAAACTTGTAATTACACAACATCTTATATTTTATACAATTTATTATAAAACATATAATATTTAAACATTTAATAAAACAAAAACTATATATTTATATTATAAAACATTTAATTAATGTACAATTTTGATGTTTATCACACCTCCCAACCAGCTTATTGCTAGTCCCTTGCAATTTAAGCGTTAATAGCAATACAAAACATATTGATTAATTTAAATAGGAATGTAATCAAAACTATCTAAGTGTTTAAATTAAATTTGAAGACTGTCAAAGTTATATCAAGATCATCATAATTATAATTTATGAAATAATTTGAGATGATCAATTCAAAGCTTATTTCAGGTAGTTAAATGTACACGGCCTTCAGAAATTCCTAGTAAGAGTCTCAACTCCATATCCTCACAGGTTAATAAATGTTTCAATTTATGGCAACGATTTCTCTCATGGAGTTGGAATACAGATAAATGCTCAGAAAAATGGTTTACAGAATGCAGACAGACAAACGAGCCAAACTAATCAAAAGAAAGAAAATCTATTGATTCTCTACTCTACTGCGTTTTGTTCCTCAGATAGCTGGGAATGATGAAGCTGTAGCTGATCAGTTCATCAATGGATTAAATTCTGAGATAATTGCCTTGATAAAGGTAGAACGACCCCACCATTTTGCTTATACTTTGAATAAAGCAAAAAGAGCTGAGGCGAGCCTGATTAGACAACAAGAAAGGTTGTGTGCAATGAAACCCCAGACACAACAATTCCCTCTCCGATTGGATAGTGGCAGTACGAGTGGGAAGTAAGATTTGCTGAAAGCTCGAAAGAGGCAGTTCAAGAAGTTAGGGAGCGGTTCATCTAGCTCCAATGGTTCTAGCCCGAGTTATACCGGAATTTATTGTAGAACCTGTGGAGGGAGACATCCCATGGAGCAGTGCCAGGGAGTGACTGGTAGGTGCAATATCTGTAAACAGCAGGGACACTTTGCTAGAGTCTGTGCACAGAAAGGTTCCCGAAGATGGCAGGGAGCAGAATCATCTGGTGGTAGTGATCGAGGAACAGACCCAGGACACACGTGATGATATAGTGGCAGGTAATAATCTTTTATGATTATGTTGCACATGTATTGATATATACTAACGCATTCCCTACGAACTGGTCTGTATTACTGTAGTATGGATCTTTGTCCCTTTTGGGGAGAGGAATTGATATCAGTGAATTATGTGATATATTGTGTACTGCAGTAAAAAAAGAATGAGATTGAATTAGATTGTATTATACTTGTGTTATCTGATTCTGATCACATTATTGTTATTAATATGCTAACAAGTACAGAACTATTATAGATTCTTGCCAGGAAATGGTAAGCTTCGGACCTGAAATGGCCGATGAACGAATGATATACGGTAAGGATTCTCGATTTTGAATTCCTTGATATCCGTATTATGTATGATTCGATGATTATCGAAAAGAATGGAGTAACTCCTTATGTATTCAGTTGATTACTGAAGTTGAGCCTATCTGGAAATGATTTGTCAGTAGCAGGAGAGTTGCTATAGTCGTTCCAGATGAAATTCCGGGTTGTCTTATATCAGGGAGAGTGACTTCAGCCTTGATTTGATATCAGGTATGAATTTCATTTTAGGCTTCTGTACAGAATGATATTGATTGAATTGAAAGAATTGAAATGTCAGTTAGAAGATTTACTGCCTGAGAGTTAGAGTTACATCTGATTATGTGTTTCTCTGTGAAATACTTCAGTTCTGTGTATGGGTTGATAAATTCTGTCTTCCAAAGTGTTCTGATGATTTTATTCTCGTTTTATCTATGATATTTTGATATATTCGCAGCGTATGATTGATTGAATCGAACAGTTGAAATTTGTATTGATTATTCTGGAACTGAGATTGTTGTATACAGAATTAATCGGCTATGAATCCAGATTGCAACAGATTGTATTCAGAGTTTGTGATATATGTAGATAGTATACTGATTGATTGTAGCACAGTTGAGACAGTGATCAGATTGTTCAGAACTTGATTTCGATAGTCAGAACAGTGTGTTAATCAGAATATCAGGTAGGTAATGCTTTATTTTATATAATTAGCTGATTTGATTGTGCCAGATATTTCGAATTTGAAATGACAGGTATTGTCAGAGGCACACAGTAAGTAGATTCACTATTATTCTGGTAACAGGAAATGTGTGATAACTCGAACAGACAGTCTTGATGGAAATAAACGAAATCAGTTATGTCAAAATTTATATTGAAATGTCTAAATCGCTGACAGATGAAGACAGGAAGATAGAAACCAGGAAATTGGTTAGACAGATTATCGATTCTTCAATAGAAATGGGGGTACATTTCTATGAATTTTGTGATGAAACTATCGAAAATCTTGCTATGACGGTGATATGATGTAATTACTATTGAACGATTGTTCAAATCTGCGGATGTTATATTGTACAGGATGACGTATAGATATGATCAGACGACTGAGAGGTATGTCAGAAAAGGGGTCAGATGGTATTGAATGCCAGAGTTAATTATATCTTACCGTGATTTTTGGTTGATTTTAAACTTTTGGCAGAATGTATAGCATGATTTTTATCTATTGATTATAGATTGACGGATAGTCGGAGCGAACTATCTAGATACTGGAGGATATCCAGGAACTGTAGTGCTGGATTTTAGCACTAGTGACCTGATGTCTTGTCACTTTATGAATTATTGTATAATGATAGCTATCAAACGAGTATTGAGAAAGCTACAGACGAGACATTGTACAGTGAGTACTGCAGATTTCCGCTGAATGGGAATGATATTACGGTGATATTTGAGATTGAATTTGATAACAGCTGATGATATTTATTGGGTATGAGCTGTTGATTGGCATATACGGATGTTGTATAGCCAATATTTTCAATTAATTTTATCAGAATGGTTTGATAGAATGAATTTACTGAAGTAACCTCTATTATACATTCTTTCTTTATCTGATTTGATTGTCTGTGATTTCGAGGACGAAATCATATCTTAGAGGGGGAGAAATGTAAGGCCCGAGAATTTGATTACCGTAATCGGAAATGATTGGGTATATTTACCGTAATCTGAGATCAATCTGGGATGATTTCTTGATTAATTGAAGTGATTATAGACGGAACAAAGTGGACTGGCAAAGACGAGAATAGACGCGAAACACATGTACGAGGGTGTGCCTTCGCGCACATGCGCGGCGTGTAAGCGCGCACATGCGCGGAATGTCTAGAACCTTGGGCGCATATGCGCGAGTGGGTGTGTGCACGAGACAGTAAGTCTCGCGCATATGCGCGACGATGGGGCGCGCATATGCGCAAGCACTACAGTAGCAATTTCCGGATAAAGCTTCCGGCGCATATGCGCGGATGTTTGGCGCGCATATGCGCGCGGCATGCAAAACGTAAGATTGCCACTTGGTGTGTATGAGCGACGTGTATATATATATACATACAAAAGTTTAATTCTCTTCATATTTGAGAAAAGGGTCGAGAAAGGTTATGAAATAATCCTTACGCCTTTTTCTTACTTAGTTGTGATTTACGAACAATCCGCCCGTCTGATTTTGAATCTGAGTATAGTACTGTGTTCCTGTCGATGTAGGCTACAATTGGACGTAAGTTTTACTACGTTTTGATATGTTTTGAAACTATGATGTTGTCAGAATTGAATGGAATTCATATATGATGTTCTTGACATGTTAGACATCATAGAATCGAAGTCCGATTAAGAAACGGACTGGTTATGGAACTATTATGATTTTCGGAGTCGATTTGATTAAGAATCGATATCATATTTATATCATCGTTGAGATTCTGATTTCTACCGATATTAATTATGAGTTCTGGTATTATATCTGTGATATTGGAATTGACGGGTTATCGAGACTGTATTGTTATGCCGTCGAAACATCAGTTGATTGATATTGATCAAATTCGGTATTGATTTAGATGGTATTGTGGTATCGTAAATCGATTAGCATTGATCAGATTATGTTTTGATTTGAGTATTAATCAGAACAGGTTTTGAACTGATTCATGTACTGATTTTGTATCTATTCGATTGTCATTATCAGATTTGAGTATGGACAGAGTTGAATTTGGGACTTCGTCTTCGTCGGACCAAGAAGATAAAGGTATAAATTAATGTTGAGTTGGGATTGCACAACTCGAGTGAGGTTTTGCTCGAGTTTCCCTAAATCACATACTTTACCTTATTGTATTGATTTGATTGAGATACTTGTTCTCTTGATTGATAGATAGCAGGTATTAGACGAGTATCTTGGGACAGAAGTGCCTGATAGTGGTGGGATCGCCACGGGCACATTGCACGATGTCACAAGAAAGTGTATTGGCGATAGTGCCAAAGTCTGTCACCGGATGATTGGCTATCGATGTGGATAGAAATGTGGGTTCTTCTATTACTGGTGATCGGTACTGCATCGGTGTGGATAGAATGTAACTCTTTTATTACTGATGATCGATATCGTATCGATGTGGATAGAATTGGAGTTTCTTCTATTACTGGTGATCGATACTATATCGATGTGGATAGAATCCGAGCTTCTTCTATTACTGGTGATCGATACCCTATCGATGTGGATAGAACTGGAGTCTTTTCTATTACTGTTGGTCGATATGGGAATGCCAACTTCTGGAAACCGGGATCCCTAGACTAAGATTCAGTCTAGTCTAAAATGTGGAGTCATGAGTCTAATTGACAGATTATATTGATTTATGTTGATTATGTTCCTGAATATGGTACATATTGGTTTATGTTCCTGATGATGGTACATGTTTAGAATAGGACTTGATATGGATTTATATTCTGATCTGAATACATGTTAGACATATCTGTTATATGCTTTTATATTGTTTTTATGATTGCATGTATACATGATTTATACTGAGAATGTAATTCTCACCGGAGTTATCCGGCTGTTGTCTTGTTTGTATGTGTGCATGGCAACAGGTGGGATAAAATAAGAGTCAAGAAAAGAAAGAGGCTGGACTAGATAGCGTGGAGATCCGGGCTTCGAAGCAACTTAGAATTCAGCACTGAGATATAGTCGAACCTAGTTGAATTCTTATAGATAATACAAGATTTGTATATTTATGTTTAATATGTAATTTGAATTGAATTACATTACGTTTCCGCTTTGTATTTTTAAAAAAAAAAATTAGACCCTGTTTATTATAATTGTTTGAATTATTCCTTAAAGAGGATTAAGGAATGAATTAGCGTTCGGGTCCCCACAATTTTTATCTTATGCTTGCCACCAATATTGTAGATATTAACATCAACTTTCTACAGGTCCAAGAATCATCTTAATCCCATTTGCAACGCCAAGTTTATTCTTGTTTTATCGAACCTGTAAAAAAATAGTAAAAACTTGTAATTACACAACATCTTATATTTTATACAATTTATTATAAAACATATAATATTTAAACATTTAATAAAACAAAAACTATATATTTATATTATAAAACATTTAATTAATGTACAATTTTGATGTTTATCACACCTCCCAACCAGCTTATTGCTAGTCCCTTGCAATTTAAGCGTTAATAGCAATACAAAACATATTGATTAATTTAAATAGGAATGTAATCAAAACTATCTAAGTGTTTAAATTAAATTTGAAGACTGTCAAAGTTATATCAAGATCATCATAATTATAATTTATGAAATAATTTGAGATGATCAATTCAAAGCTTATTTCAGGTAGTTAAATGTACACGGCCTTCAGAAATTCCTAGTAAGAGTCTCAACTCCATATCCTCACAGGTTAATAAATGTTTCAATTTATGGCAACGATTTCTCTCATGGAGTTGGAATACAGATAAATGCTCAGAAAAATGGTTTACAGAATGCAGACAGACAAACGAGCCAAACTAATCAAAAGAAAGAAAATCTATTGATTCAAAATCTAGTTGTTCTTATTATATATTTTTTCCAAATATTTTTTTTTTTGCATAACATCATGGAATCAGACTAAGTTTATGCTTCTTGACAACATATTTATTTAATTTGTACAATAAATTTCTCTCTCTTTTTTGTTTTTTGTTTTTTTTTATGAGAGATATATGGGTCGTAGCATATAACTTAAAAATTACAAAGATCTTCAATATCTTTCTTTTTGTATTTTTCTCCCTTTTTTTTCAGGAAATATCATTTTTTTTCCTTCAAAATAAGAACTCAAGATCTAAACAATAGATAGTCTCTCTCATGATCAATAAAGGCTCGAAAGCTGTTTTCCCAGTCCTTTCCACTCACTCACAAAATATGTGTGAGTTTACAATTATAGGCGTTCTTATAAGGTATATCTTGGGCCATATACTTTAATACCTGATTTTATCACAATGGTTAATCACTCAAAAAGATTTCATAAATCATATTTTTATATTGATCAGAATATTAAAATTGACTTTTTTCAAATAAAAATTTAAACATTCTTAAATAGATTAATGCATGTTCTAATTTAAATCTTTCAAACATGTAATGTATGAAATTTTTGCAAAATTTACTAAGATACAAACAATAAACATGATTTTATTTTAAAATAATATATATTATTATTTTTTTTTAAAATTTTTTTTTTATAAGTTTGTTCTCCCCCCAATTGAAATATGACATTGTCCTTAATGTCAAAATAACTATTAATAAAGAGTACATAATGAAAGAGATATCACCTGGAATTTTATTGAAGATAACAAACTGAAACAAACGCAAACCAATCCACAACGTTTGAATCAATGATCCAACTTCCTTTTCTTACTGCTTGATTGCGACCAATTGATCTTTGTTAACATCGGATCAGGTTTATGAACAAAAGCTTCAAAATCATCAATTAATTGGTCGGTAGTCGAAGCACAGATGAGCATCCGTCGTGAATTTTCTGAAATGAAATTCTGTTCCACAGCTTTATCAAGAAATTTCAACAAACTGTCAAAATAATTATTGATATTCAACAAGCCCATAGGTTTATTATGGATATTAAGTTGTGCCCAAGAAACAGTGTGAAAAATTTATTCTAATGTACCAAAACCACCTGGTAGTGCGATAAAAGCATCAGAATTTTCAATCAGTTGAGTGATTCTTTCATACATAGAAGAAACTTTTAATTCCTCCCCAATCGTAACACCTGTAATATTTCCTTCAGCTAAAGCTGTAGGAATAATACCCAAAACCTGACTACCTCCAAGATGAGCAGATGTTGAAACAGATCCCATTAACCCAATATTACCTCCCCCATAAACCAAGTGAATTTTTCTCTCAGCCAGTATCTTTCCAATATTATTCGCTGCTTCTACAAACACTTCATTTTTTCCAGGACTCGACCCACAAAATACAAAAATAGTTTTCAATGTTTGTGCAGAGGATCCAGCCATGTTTTTACTTTCTTTTTTTTGGTCCGCGAAAATAGAGAAAAAGATGAGAGATTTTATAAGGGTAATATGTTATCATGACAAAACTATGGGTCACAGCTGTAAGCAGAATAAATAGTAAAAACAATAATGACACACATGCATATAAACAGTAGTGTGATTGTGGCTCACAATTTTCCTCTGGTTTTACGTCCAGAAACGGCTTCAACGCCTTCTATGAGTCGAGGATATGCTTCCCATCCAATTTTCTTATAAATTGCCAAACATGGTCTTTTTTAGTCGGATTCCCAAGACTATGACGCTCATCTTGGAATTTTTTCCATAAACGGAGAAGTTCAATATGCACATGTCCACTAGAATGCCTCTCAAGAGTCAATAAGATGTTATCTAAAGACTACTTACTCAGCTCATTCTTAATGAAACCAATTTTATCTTCTCTGTTATTGGAAACACATCCCAAAGATCTGCATCATTTGTCACAAGTCCATCTTGCACACTTATGACAAATCCGTAAACATTTGGCTCTTCGTTTTTTCGCATAAGTGCTTTTTCCTAATCCAGGCAAATACCGAATGAGCAATGATTTTGGAACTTCTCCTCCAAATCGGACCTTAGCTTCTATTACAAGACGAATATCTTCTGGAATTCCTTTTTGCATTAGCAATCTCAATCTTTCACACCTTCCTGCATAAATTTTTCTTAGAACATTTTCAGAAACAGAGGGAAAATATTTACAAATTTTTGAGAGAATTTCATCAATTTTGAAAAGAAAAGAAATGTTTTTTTTTTTGTATCAGCAATTGTGGGAAACTGATTTAACCGACTATGAGAGTCACGGAGTACCGTTATCCGCCATTTAACCGGGAAAATAAAAATATTAAGAAAACTTGAAATAAAAACAAACAAACTTAAATGCAACACAAAAAAAAAAAAAAAATCAAGGATCAGAAAGGGAAATAAACTCTTCTTGAAAGATTTCATTTTCTAAAAATGGTTTAAGCCTTTGTCCATTTACTTTAAAAATATCACCATTTTTAGGATTTTCAATATCCACAGCTCCATAAGTATACACATGCTTTACAACATATGGGCCTGTTCATCTTGATCGTAATTTTCCTAGGAATATGTGAAGTCGAGAATTATAAAGCAAAACTTTTTTACCAATCTCAGAAGATTTTCTAAGAATTGTTTTATTATGAAATGATTTGATTTTTGCTTTATAAATCCTTGAATTCTCATACGCGTCATTTCTGAGTTCATCAAGTTCATTAAGTTGCAATTTACGCAATTTGTTAGCATCATCCACGCTTGAATTTAAAGTTTTGATAGCCCAATAAGCTTTATGTTTCAATTCCACAGGCAAATGACAATGTTTTCCATAAACCAACCTATAGGGAGACATATTCAATGATGTTTTAAAAGCTGTTCGATATGCCCAAAGTGCATCATTAATTCGCAGAGACCAATCTTTTCTATTTGAGTTAACAGTTTTTTCCAAAATTTGCTTTATCTCCCTATTAGCTAATTCAACTTGTCCATTTGTTTGAGGATGATAAGGAGTAGTTACTTTATGAGTAATACCATATTTTTTCATTAATGAAGCAAATGGTTTATTAACAAAGTGAGTTCCCCCATCACTTATCATGGCTCGAGGAATTCCAAATCTACTAAAAATATTTTCTTTTAAAAAATTGATAACGATTTTATGATCATTTTTTCGACATGGAATTGTCTCTATCCATTTGGAAACATAATCAACTGCAACTAAAATATACAAGTATCCAAATGACGATGGAAAAGGTCTCATAAAATCAATTCCCCAACAGTCAAAGATTTCAATTTCAATGATAGGATTCAAAGGCATCATGTTTCTTTTTGAAATCGCACCCAATTTTTGACAATTTTCACAGATCTTGCAGATTTCGTGGGTGTCTTTAAACAAAGTGGGCCAATAAAATCCACACTGCAAGATTTTTGCAGCCGTTTTCTTTGAAGAAAAATGTCCTCTGCATGCTTCTGAATGACAAAATTTAATGACACTACTTACCTCATTGTCGGGTATGAAACGTCGAAAAATTTGATCTGGACAATACTTGAACAGATACGGATCATCCCAATAAAAGTTTTTTACCTCATTCAGAAATTTTCTTTTATCTTGGGAACTCCATTGCGGTGGCATTTTTCCTGTCACAAGAAAATTTACTATGTTAGCAAACCAAGGTGTAGTAGTAACTGAAAATAGATGTTCATCAGGAAAATTATCGTTAATTGGTTTCATTTCACAAGATGATCCAGTTACTAGTCTCGATAAATGATCGGCTACGACATTCTCGGTTCCTTTTTTATCTTTGATCACAATGTCAAATTCTTGGAGTAACAAAATCCATCGTATCAGTCGTGGCTTTGCATCCTATTTGGTCAACAAATATCTAATAGCAGAATGATCAGTAAACACAATAGTCGTTGATCCAATCAAATAAGAACGAAATTTATCTAATGCAAATATTACAGCAAGTAGTTCTTTTTCAGTTGTGGAGTAATTCATTTAAGCATTGTTTAAAGTTCTACTTGCATAATATATCACATAAGGCTTACCGTTTCTTCTTTGATCCAGTACTGCACCGACTGCATAATCACTCGCATCGCACATGATTTCAAATGGTAAAGACCAATAAGGAGGTTGCATGATAGGAGCTGATGTTAAATGTCGAATAATTTTATCAAAAGCATTTTGACATTCTTGAGTCCACTTAAATGCAGTGTCTTTGTTAAGAGGTTTCAAATGGGTTTAGAGATTAAACTAAAGTCTTTTATAAACCTCCTATAAAATCCAGCATGTCCCAAAAATGAGCGAATTTCTTTAATGGTTTTTGGAGGGGGTAAATTGGCAATGACATCAACTTTTGCTTTATCAACTTCAATTTCAAGAGATGACACGACATATCCCAAAACAATTCCAGAAGTAATCATGTAATGACATTTTTCGCAATTTAAAAAAAGACCTTTTTCCTCGCATCTTTTTAAAACTTTTTCCAAATTTTAAAGACAATTATCAAATGTATTCCCAAAGACGGTTAAATCATCCATGAAAATTTCCATATAATTTTCAACCATGTCGCAAAAAATACTTAGCATACATCTTTGAAATGTTGATGGGTCATTGCATAAACCAAATGGCATCCTTCTGAATGCAAATGTTCCAAAAGGACATGTGAATGTAGTTTTTTCTTGATCTTCGAGTGCAATGGGAATTTGATAATAACCTGAATATCCATCAAGAAAACAGTAGTATGGATGACCTGCTACTCTTTCTAAAATTTGATCCAAAAATGATAATGGAAAATGATCTTTTCTAGTGGCGTCATTTAATTTTCTATAATCAATACTCATCCGCCAACTAGATGGGACTCGACTTGTTAACAATTCACCTTTTTTATTTTTTATCACTGTCATGCTAGATTTTTTTGGAACTACTTGTGTTGGGCTTACCCACTTACTATCAGAAATAGGGTAGATAATCCCAACATCAAGTAGTTTGAGAACTTCAGTTTTCACAACATCTTTCATGTGTGGATTTAATCTCCTTTGTGGTTGTTGAGATGTTTTAGCATTTTCTTCTAAATGAATTTTGTGTGTCCAAATTAGTGTATTAATGCCCTTGAGATCTTTTAGTGTCCACCCAATTGCATTTTTATGTTTTTTAAGCATATCAACTAATTTACCTTCTTGATCACTTTCTAGTTTGGAAGAAATTACAACCGGATATGTTTCATCTTCTCCAAGAAATGCTTACTTCAATTCTTCTGGCAAGGGTTTTAACTCCAATATGGGTGGTTCGTCTTTGTTCTCATATTTTGCATCAAATTCTTTCTCTGATCTTGGTAACGAGTGATACCTGATAAAATCATCAAGATCAATTTCAATATTTTCTTTAACAGTTTCAATTGAACAAATATCTAATTGATCACGAGTACTCCCTTCTTGAATGTTTTCTTCCACAAGAGTTTCAATAATATTTTCATCTTCACTTTCATCTCCTTTGTCATGTGGTTGCTTACAAAGATTAAAAACATTGAGCTCCAAGGTCATGTTACCAAATGACAACTTCATTATTCCATTTCTGCAATTTATAAGGGCATTAGAAGTTGCTAAAAATGGACGACCCAGAATTACAGGAATTGCATTACAAGCTTCGATAGGTTGTGTATCTATAACTATGAAATCGACAGGATATACGAAGTTATCAACTTGGACCAATACGTCTTCTACCATACCTCTTGGCACTTTAACAGATCTATCGGCAAGTAAAAGTGTTACCGAAGTAGATTTTAACTCGCCTAGATTGAGTTCTTGATAAACTGAATATGGAAGTAAATTCAAACTAGCTCCAAGATCAAGCAAGGCTTTTTTAATCTTTCGTTCTCCAATAATACATGAAATAGTAGGACAACCAGGGTCTTTGTATTTCAAAGTATTATTATTTTGAATGATTGCACTTATTTGTTCGGCTAAAAATGCTTTCTTTTTCACATTCAATTTTCTTTTCACAGTGCACAAGTCTTTCAAAAATTTGGCATATGATGGTACCTGTTTTATTGCATCTAATAAAGGAATTTTAACTTTTACTTGTTTAAAAATATCATATATATCAGAATTCAAATTTGATTTTTTTGTATTTTTCAATGCATGAGGGAATGGTGGTGACACTGTCTGTTGAACCTCCTCTTCGCAAGTTATGGGTTCCACTTCCTTACCCTTTGGAGTTGATTTATCATCATCTTCACAAGGTTCAAGAATGGATTTTTCCACAACCTTACCACTTCGAAGTGTAATAACAGATTTTACTTGATCCATCGATTGAGTTCCAGAAGTTCCAGTTTGTGAATGATGATCCTTGGGATTAGGCAGAGGTTGTGAAGGAAATTTACCTTTTTCATGAACATTAAGTGCAGATGCAAATTTAGCAAGAGTATCTTTCAAATCTGTCATGGTTTGAGCAGTTTGAGTATTGATAGACTCTTGCTTTGCAATGAAAGAATTCAATGTATCTTCCAAATTTTTTTTAGCTGGAGGAACATAAGGTACATAATTTGGAAAATTTTGTTGATTTTGGAAATGTGGTTGTGAAAATTGTGCAGCATTATCATTCCTCCAACTAAAATTTGGATGATTTCGCCAACTTGGATTGTAATTTTGAGAAAATGGTTCAAAATTTGGCCTTTTGAAATTGTTCAAAACATTGGCTTGTTCATGGAGACATTCTTTAAAAGAGGGCAAAGTGGGACAATCTTTTGTAAAATGATCACTTGTATCACAGATGTGACACACAATTTCTTGAACAGATTTTAATTGCCCATTCTTTTTCAATTCAAGTGCCTCAACTTTTCTTGCCAAAGAAGTAAATCTAGCTTGAAGATCATGTTCATCTTTGAGAGTGTACATAACTCCACCAGATGTAGGAGATTGAATCTTTTTTGATGGTTCGATTGTACCTATAGTGTCCCAATTTTGAGCATTTTCAGCTAATGAATCGAGATACTCATAAAATTGAGAAACAACTCTCCAAATTTCAAAACCATGATGTGGACAAAGATTAAGCAATTCTTTGTATCTATCCCAACATTGATAAAAATTTTCTCCTTGTTTTTGAGTGAAAGTGATGATTTGCCTTTTGAAAGAATTTGTTCTATGAGATGGAAAAAACTTTTTCAAATATTGCTGTTGCAATTCATCCCAAGTTCGAATGGATCCCGATCTAAGATTTTGTAGCCAAGTTTTAGCTTTATCTTTTAAAGAAAAAGGAAAAAGCTTAAGTCGAATGGTGTTCATGCTACAATTTAGATCATTACATGTGTTGCACACTTCTTCAAACTCTCGTGAATGCATGTATGGATTTTCAGAATCTAAGCCATGAAAATTGGGTAAAATTTGGATAATACCAGGCTTAAAATTGAAATGAGATGCACCAGGGGAAAAAACTAGACATGAAGGTGCACTAGTACGTGTAGGATTCATGTGATCTCTAAGTGTTCTTCGTCTATCATGATCATGTTGAGATTGAATTTCATCTTCATTTTCTTGGATGGGTTCTTCCGCCATGTTTTGTAAAAATAAAGAGTTATTTCGAATGAGTCGACCACTAAGTGTACGTGACCAAATGCTCATGCAAATGCAAATGCAAAAGAATAAAAACACACAAAAGCAATAAAAATTTAAATAAAGAAGAATAAACTATAAACAAAAGTAAATAGACTTGAAATTAAATTATACTTCCCCGGCAACGGCGCCAAAAACTTGTCGCGACTTTGATTGTTGCACTCCCAAGAGCAGGTTGTCCACAAGTAGTATAATTCGATGAGTTCGAATATCGTATCCACGAGGAAGCTAAGGTAATTACAAGTCCACTACAATGTCTTTTTATTTATTTTTTCTTTTAGTTGTTTGAATCTTTAATTGGTAATTTTTAATTGTTCAAATTTTAACTTAAGTAGTTGAGATTAAATGATCCACTCTTGGTATTTTAATAAAGTTAACATTAACAAACAATATTGAATTCCACTTAATAAAATGGTTCCAATATATTAAATAATCATATTTATATTATGTTATATATTATTAAATCTTCTAGAAAATCTTCTTCTTCGAATTTGCTTCTTCACATAAAAAGAAACATGTGGATAATTGAGTTGTCTAGTTGTGGTATTTTTTTCAAACCATTTGATCAAGTAATTTGAGAGATATGGTCAAAATACTAGACCATGGTAAAACTGCCACTCCTTTGATAACTTTATTTGTTGCTTAATTTGATCCCAATTGTGAGAGGATTTTTATCTCATGCTTGCCACCAATATTGTAGATATTAACATCAACTTTCTACAGGTCCAAGAATCATCTTAATCCCATTTGCAACGCCAAGTTTATTCTTGTTTTATCGAACCTGTAAAAAAATAGTAAAAACTTGTAATTACACAACAACTTATATTTTATACAATTTATTATAAAACATATAATATTTAAACATTTAATAAAACAAAAACTATATATTTATATTATAAAGCATTTAATTAATGTACAATTTTGATGTTTATCACCACATTTTAAAATCTCCATAATCGTTGCCGGTCTCTTTTCCTCGATCCTGCATCGAATAATCGCCTGAAACATGAAACTCAAGAAAACATTTAACGTGCATCACATAAACATAAATAATTAAAATAATGCAATTTAAATAGATCATGCATCGCTATAGATCATTTTAAACTTAAATAAATAATTTAACATTTTAAATAAATGCATGGGTTTTACGTATACTGAATTTGGGCTTTACAAATTCTATCTATATTTAGTGAATAATATAATATATTCATCCACTAAACGTATATCATGTAATTCAAGACTATACAGAACTTGAGTGTATTACTTTTTTCTCCTTATTTTGACTATTAAAATAATCAACCCCTATAAATTGTGCTTTAAAGAGGGTAGCCATTCTTCCGTCTACCTCGCTAAGAGATTACCCTGCTAGGAATGATTTTTTGTTTCTACCGAATTCATGTCCCAAGAAATTTTAACTGATCCCATAAGACTCATTTCCAGAAGTTTTATGAATCATTCTTTATTGAGATCGAGTGTTCCTGCTGTGATTCTCATAGCAGTTATCCAGTCATCTATGAGATCTTCTCTGTTTTTGAAATCTAATACATCTAGGTTAAGTATAACCTCATAAGAATGTATAGGTTCTAAAACAAATTTCCCATAGGGTTTTTGGTGCAAAGGAATTTGATTCTTCCTTGACATTGTTCTCGTTGGGTGTGCTTCTCCACCAGTATAAAAGTCTTGTCGGGATTCCTTCATATTTATATTTTGAGATCCCACACTTTCTCTTGGTGGTTCCTGCGAAGATGACCAAGTTATAGTAGTTTGTTCAACCCCAGTTGTGTATATCTTTAGATCTATTACCTTGATATTTACAAAAAATACTGCAAGCACTTGGAGATCCTCTAGACCAATCCTTTCTAAAGTTGTCATCAGAATTAATTTCTTTTCTGAGACTTTTTTAATTAGATTGATCATATTTTTTTCTTCAGTTAAAGGTTTTGATATCACTTTGGCCTTCTGTAAGGCCCTTGCCCTGTCCTCAGACCCTGCAATCACAGTTCCTGAACTCAGACCAGCTTGCACTTACTCATCGGACTTCTCCACGCCAGGAAAGTGGAGTTTGTGCCTTCCCAGGATTTGACCCCTCAACCTCCTGGCATATAGGTATATTGGCTACAATCCTGGTAACCACTTGAGCTGGTTACCAGGATTGTAGCCAATATACCTATATGCCAGGAGGTTGAGGGGTCGAATCCTGGAAAAGCACAAACTCCACTTTCCTGCGTGGAGAAGTCCGATGAGTAAGTGCAAGCTGGTCTGAGTCCAGGAACTATGATTGCAGGGTCTGAGGACAGGGCCAGGGCCTTACATACAACGTGAGTTGGAGCAATCCACCCGATAAGCCAGTTTGCTTCATAGCTTCGAATCAATATCAGAACTGGTTGTAGTACAAAAGGTTGAACCATCTAAACTTCAAAATCATTGCACAACTTAGCAAACACTATCCGGTAACTGGTCTGCTTAAATGTGATTTCTCAAAAGATAAAATTTGTTCAGCTTGTCAATTCGGGAAGCAAGTTAGATCCTCTTTAAAAATCAAAGGAAGTAAATCTTCATCACGATGCTTGGAACTAACTTATTTGGTTCAATACCAGTCATGAGCTTAGGGGGAATGAAACACACTCTCGTTATTATTGATGATTTCAAGATTTACTTTGGTCATTTTTCTAAAATAAAAATATCAAACTTTTTAAAATACTTTCAAATGAAAAATCAGTAGGGATTGACATAATAAGATCCGACCACAAGACTGAATTTGTCAATCAGACTTCTCTTAATTTCTTGAAAACTTAGGAATCAGGCATGAGTTCTCAGCTACAAGAACACCACAATAGAATGGTGTAGCTGAACGGATAAATCAAACTTTTAAGGAGGCAGCGAGAACAATGCTAGCTGATTCTTGTATTTCTCTAAGGTTTTGTTAGAGGCTGTTAACACAGCATGTTTTAAGCACATGCAGAAGCTGACTAAAATAACATCCAAAATGAAATTTAACAACAATCCAATAAGTCCATATTATTATGATGACAGAGCCGTCTTCCAACACCTGGACTCGGATCTAAAATTTTTACAAATGAAGATCAAAGTATGGGAAATTGATAAAAATAAAATTGTCTATATCGGTTGTTTCACAAAGTCCAACATCCGCAGAGCATGCCCAACCAACTAAAGCAGTCAAGGAGTAAGTTGTTGAAAAATTTCTGAGCAAGAAATTGAATCAGTTCCTGAGCTGATTCAACCATCTATTTCTTATGTACCTTCATCATTTCAACCAGCTGGACAACCTCTATACACAGATGCTGTGTAGTCATTGTCTAATGTTGACGAAGTAATCCGATCAGTTGCCACTGACATCCAACTGAACTTCAAATATGTTCAACCAGCTGAGAAAGATGTAGGCCATAGCTCAACAAAACTACTAGCCTTGCAGGCTATGCTAAAAGAAATTGAAGATGAGATTCTGTCAGTTGTTATGACTGAACAACAAATTGACATGGCCCAGTTGCCTTCTGATCAAATAGTTGATATTCAGCAGCAAACTGATGTGCATCTAGTTAAACTGCTCCTTAGCTCAACACTTCAGTTCCAAACGTTCAGCAGGAAGCAGTTGAAGACTTCATAACTGAATTAGAACAACAAGCTGAGACTGAATCCCATACCTTAGCAATGGTACCTTTTAGAGAAAAAGACAGAGGCAAAGCTCCTGAATTATCTAAAGTCTTATCTCCTAAAGTACCCATAGATACTGATGTTATGCTCCAAAGTATTCAGTCCAGTCTACACATGAACCTCCCCTAATTTTTCCCTTTAAAATCCTACAATTATTTTTTATACATACAGACTCTCGAATTTCACCATTTAAAATAACCTAAAATTTTCATAAATAAAAATAATTTAAAATTTAAAATCTCAAGTACATAAAAATCCCTAAATCGTCAATTAACAACATTCAACTTCAACCTTTAATATAATCAAACTAACTTCAAAATAAAGCATAAAAATCTCTAACTAACTCATTAACAAAATCCTTTAAAACTTTGACTATCAAGCTAATGCGGAAATAATATCTCTCAGGAGTGTACTGTCGGATTCGATCTACTCAAGCGTCAGCGCCTCCATCGATATCATCATCACCTGCAGCATTCAAACCTAGTGAATCTAATGACGAGTAACAAATACTACATATACAAGCACATGCATGAAAATCATACTTTTATTTAAAATAAATTTGTAAACATAAATAAATCATAATTCGCCAAATCATAAAGCATTCAATCGTATCTCATTTTAGGTGAAATTTGATCATCGAAAATGACTAACTTTTATCCACTGGTCTACTCATCAGTCTTAGCTTACCATTGTGTATGGGGACGGGCAGTAGGCACCGACGTAAAATGAAAATATGCCTTCTCCCGTAAACGGGCTTCCTCTGAGGCCTTCTTCCTCACGATATTACCAAAAATCATGTATCATATCATTTTTGTCACTGTCAATTCACATCCTTCAAAATATTTTTTCGTTTCTTTTTAATTATAAAATATCATGTCCTTTCCATGTTTGAATTATAGAATTTTTAATAGTAAAAATTTCATAGTTTTACAATAAAGCAAAAAATCTCGTATTTTCATCATAAATTTTTTTAAAATATCAGTTAGCATTCGTTTCAATATAGTACTAGAGATCACAGAAGAATCAAGATTTATACCTTCCTTCGTCATGGTGAAGATGCGACCCTGCACCTTCTCTTTACCCGATCCTCTCGGACAATCCTTTGCAATATGACCTGCAGTGCCACATCGATAACAAGTGTGAGTACCAAATCTGCACTCTCCCCGATGATGCCTACTGCACTTGGGACACAATTGCTTCTCGGGATCAAATGGAACTGCCGGTACTTTAAAACTCGGTTCCATCTTGCCTTTCCCTTTGAATCTATCTTTTCCTCTTTGGCTTGAACCTTGACCTCTCTGAGCCATAGCCTGCTGCCTCGCCTGTCTCTCTCTTGCAATATCTTTCTCATCTTGCTCGGCTAACAGTGCTTTAGCCACTATCTCTTTGAATGTTACCGCCTTCGACATATTAATGTCCCTTCTGATCTCTGCTCGAAGGCCTCTAATGAAATGAGCACCTTTGTCTTTGTCATTGGAGGCAATGTACGAGGCAAACATACAGCCCTCCTCGAACTTCAGAATGTACTCATCAACGTTAATACCTCCCTGTCGAAGCTCCAAGAACTCAGTCACCTTCCTAGCTCGAAGTGCATCTGGAAAGTACTTGTCATAGAAGAGATCAGTGAACTATTGCCACTTCATTGCCGGAACATCAACACTAACCTTGGTAGCATTCCACCAAATGCGTGCAGCCTTGACTAACATTAACACTGCACATCCAACTCTGTCCTTGTCTGCATAGTTGAGATGATCAAATATCGCCTCAAGTGCTTTAACCCACTCTACAGCCACCAATGGATCGGTACTTCCTGCTAACTCAGGCGGATCCATCCTCTTGAAAGCAGTAAAGATCCCATCAGTCCCAACTGCTTGAGCTACTTGGCCTCTTCCTTGGCCTCTACCTTGACCTGAACCTTGCAAACGAAGCAACTGCTGAATCTGCTCACTATGAACCTTGGCTTGCTCTTTAAGTAATTTGCCGAACTCGTCGACAACTCTCGATGAGGAGCTATCCTCCCCCTCTGCAGCCTTTCTCTTAGGAGGCATCTACTCCTACAATGTGCTCACATAATACATATCAACTGATAACAATAATTAGATGAAGAAGAAGACATACCCGGACTGTTGAAAGTAGACGAAGTCATATGCATTGGTCCAAAGAACGTTGCTCTGATACCACTAAATGTAACACCCTCTGAACCACTTTAATAAAATAGCAGCGGAAATTAAAATTTTCTAAAAAGAAAGAAGGATTTAAAATACATGTCAATGTATAATCAAAAGTATATACATGATCAATCAAATGATACAACAAAAATACAAAATGTCATTTTGTGATCATGTCAAAAATGCTATCAAAATAGTTTTCTTCCTTCCTTCTCTATATGCATATGACTCCGGCCCACAGTCAACGTCCCGGCCCGTCGCTCTTATCTGCATCACATGAAATAACTGAAATGAGTATAAAACTCAGCAAGTGGAACTCTTACATAGAAATGGATACATATATCATACTCTGTAAAACATGGCTTTGAAATCATTAAATACCATCAACTCTTGAAACATGAATAACATAGCATAATATAACAATAAGATGGTATTTCTCTTTTCTCTGTTGGATTGATATCTATATAGTATCTCTATCTCTGTACCTATATCCCATCGATATACATCGATAAATCTGAGGGATATAAGCTTATGGTCGTTGATCAGCTAATTGCATGCAATCTATGACTATGTATCTATCAATCCAATAAATCATTTAAACTCTCTCTTTGGCATTAAATCAAACACTTTGAAGACTCTTTTCTCTTGTATTCCCTTTTTCACAATTGAGACATAAAAATGCCTCCATAATATACAACAAAGTGTATCAATACATATCGCGAATCAAATGAAGGGAATAGCACATTAAAACCATTGAAACACCAAACATATATTATCATGTGAGCACAAGGAATGAAATTCCACTTACAACCAATAGAAACCTTGATTCTATACTCTTGGTTGAATTCCTACAACAATAAACCATGTATTGCACCATTAATAACTTAATAATCACAAACTCATACCATTAAATCCATAAAACCAACACCATCACAAACCCAATACTTCTCTCCCAAAACCAAAACCAAGAAATCAACAAACCCATAAGCTTACCTTAGCTCCTTGAACCCAAAATAATCTCGATCCCACTTCAAATACCCAACAAGATGCTTGAATCAAAGAAATGAGAGAAAGGAAATGGAACCCTAACCTTCCCTAGAGCTGAAGAACCGAGAAGTAGGAGAAGAAATGAGGGAAATGGAACAAACTCTTGTATTTAAGCACTTAAATCCAAAAACACCATTTTACTGTTCACGGACCGCGGGTGCGCTAGCCCATGCACCGCGGGTGCGCTATGCTGTAAAGGGCCTAAAACTCCTTTCTTGAAAATTTGCGGAAAATTAAAAATTTTTCTTTTTAAAAGAACTTAAATGGCCTCATTCATAAAATCACTGGGGAATCAAGTTCAATGTTTAAAATAATAGCAGCGGAAGAAAATAAAGTTTGTCAAAAATCACAATTTAAAAATATCCAACAACTGATAAAAATTATTTGCGGAATAATATAACAACTGCTGCACTGAGGTCCTCGGGTGCCACTACTGCCGACCCAAGCTGGCTCACTGGTGCCCGCCCTCGGCCCTGACCTCATCAGTACCTACAACAATCAAGTCTAGTGAGCCTAAAGACTCAGCATGCATATATCACAGGTAACGAGTAAAAATCTGAATTAAAAATATGCATGAGTTAACATATCCTGTCCTGAGGCATACTGAAAATAATCTGTACTGAGCAATTATAATACGTGCATAACTGAACTGATAATCACAGTAAAAATGTTTGCTCCTTGGAGCCTGTACTGAAATGACTGATAAAATTTTCTGTTGAGATTATGTTTTACGCCTGTGGCCACTGCACTAAGCTGAACTGATCGGTAACTGGCTACCGGGGAGGCTGAAACTGAACTGAGCTGGCCGGTCACTGGCGACCGGGTGGTACCATACTGAACTGATCGGTCACTGACGACCGTATAAAATAACACTCCCACATAGTGAATGAACCACAAGCCATATCGCATAAATCTCAAAAATAATCATTTTCTATTTAATGCACGTAAAATAATTAACTGGCGTAATGCAAATTCCTATAATTTTACCAACTGGATTGGATTGGATTGGTCCCAGGCTCGCTGCAACCTAACTGTGCCATGAAAAATATG
The DNA here is from genome assembly GCF_025594145.1 of Primulina tabacum. Lineage (NCBI taxonomy): Eukaryota > Viridiplantae > Streptophyta > Magnoliopsida > Lamiales > Gesneriaceae > Primulina > Primulina tabacum. The sequence continues at coordinate 28,046,741 of NC_134561.1, read as the reverse complement.
CAATAGCTTAAACTTGACCAACTATGCAATTTACGTTCAAAAGATGCGACTATGACGCCTAATGACTTCGCATTTAATCATGACTCCGAGCCAACTTGAACCGACACTGAACCGACGTATAGTAATGATTAAAATATGCTGAAAAATCATAAAATAATGCTCCTAAAATGATAGGGTCGAAATCTAGGTGAAATGGAGGCCAAAACACGAAACGCTCTTTCGAGAGTCAATTTGGCACATTGCACTGTAAATTCTCGTACGACCTCAAAAATGATCCAAATGACAAACGGTCAAAAACATGACCTTCCCAACTCAATGAGGCACTGTCCAGTCCAAGGCCATGGGCTAAAAGCCAACCAAGAACTCAAACAAGCCTTCTAAACGACACAAAAACTTGCTGTAATTTCCAGCAGCTGCGCAACTACAAGACTCGCGTTGGTTTCGAGACTATCGGCCATTAGGGGCATGAACCACCGACCAGAGACTCTTAGCAACATCCCAAGGAATGATTTGAACCATGGCTAAGGGCCCTAGGCCAGCCACAATCCGCATCACACCATAACTCAACCGAAGGGTCCAACCGAGAGCATCTTGAATGCGTGTGTAGTGTTTATGCTATGATCGATGTCTCGTGTCATTCCAATGGCCATTTGATTGACCATGGCACGATCTAGACATCTAGGAGCATGATATGAACCGTGGCTAAGGGCCATAGGCCAACCAAGATCCATACCAAGCAACCAAAAGAAACGAACCAAAAGCTGTCAAACCGAAGTAGCGGAAGGGGTATAGGGGCTGTTGTGATGTTTTTATTAAAAACCGATGAACCATGGACCAAGCCACCAAAAGGGAAACTTAGTCACGTCTTAGACATGCTAGGGAAGTGATCCAACCATGGCTATAGGCCCTTGGGGCAGCCAAGATCAGATCCTTCCTCCATGACAACAAACTGAATTTTTCGAACAACATTTCTGCACCTATGGGAACTTGCTGTCATTCTGAATTTCCAGCAAGCATGGGGCTGGTTTGAATGGACCAACATGGTCCTAATGCATCCTAATACATGTATATAAGCCGCCTTGAGAGCCTGGAGTCGATCCAATACCTGAAACTCACAAAACAAAGGAATCCGTGAAGCTTGCCAAGGAATTCGAAAATTCTGCATGTGTGGTTTCAAAATGTTTTGACTTGGATCTCGATTTTTACTTGAATAAACATGATCATGTACTGAAACATAAATGATAATATGACTTGATTGAGGTTTGAAAGAAATCTAGACATGCCTGGTTTCGTTTTGAAAGAAAACGAACGAAACAACGACGACGCGGCACGGACGAGGTGGAGCGCTTCTCTTTTCTACCTTACCTTGCTCTCGATTTTTCTCTCTTCTTTTTGGCTAGGTACCTCACGATTTTTCTACTGAAAATGAGTGTGAATTCACTCTGAATTTTCGAAAAGGAGAGGGGGGGAAAAATGGTTATGAGGGGTGAGGAGAAGGGTGCACAATATAAGGAAGAATCAAGACCAAGTCCACTCCCCTTTGAATTTTAAATTTTGAATTGATATCAAATGAGTTGGTGGATGCTTCTAGGAGGTAGTGGCCGAAATTTTGCTTATTTTTTAGTCTAGGATATGTCCATTAATTAATTAAATTGTGCTCCCAAAAATCCTAGAATTATCCTACTAATTACATGCAAAGAATTGGTCAAAGTTGATGAGTTGGAAAATGAATCTTCTAGCACTAATGGTGGCCGACAAATGCATAATAAAATAAAGGGGAATGTTGATTATCTAGTCAACTAATAATCCTTGAAAGCCTTACTAATCCTTTAAATAATTTATTGAGCTAACCCCTTAATTTAATAACTTAAATGAGTTCATTTCTTAATCACCTCAAATAATTAAATTAAATCCTCAAACCTCCCTTTCTAACTTAAATGAACTTGGTTGCTAGCTAAATTAACTTCTGGAAATATTTCTCGAATCTTAAATTCTATCTCAAAACTCCAACTCCGGTCCGGCCTCACTGAAAATACTGAAATGCTAAAAATCAATCTGCTGAACTGAAATAATGAAATAATTAACTTCAAACAAATGCATTAAAAATAATCATGCAATGAAGTCAATTAAATTTAAAAATCTAGAATTATGCATGGCTTATACGTCTACTGATTTACGGGTTCTACAATCCTCCCCCCCTTAAATAAATTTCGTCCTCGAAATTAGAACTCACCGAATAACTCAGGGTATCGACTTCTCATCTCCGGCTCAGACTCCCACGTAGCTTCCTCCTCTGAATGGTTGAGCCATTTGACTTTGACTCGCTTAACCAACTTGTTCCGTAGTTTTTTATCCTGTCTGTCTAGGATCTGCACGGGTCTCTCCTCATAAGATAAGTTCGGAGTAAGCTGCAACGGCTCGAAATTCAGCACATGCGAAGGATTTGCCATATACTTCCTCAGCATGGAGACGTGAAAGACATTGTGTACTCCGGCCAGATTCGGCGGAAGAGCCACACGATACGCTAGCGTCCCAACTCTGTCAAGGATCTCAAACGGTCCAATGTATCTCGGACTGAGCTTCCCTTTCTTGCCAAATCTCATGACACCCTTCATAGGTGCCACTTTCACGAAGACATGATCGCCCACTGCAAACTCTAACTCTCTCCTCCGCTGATCAGCATAACTCTTCTGTCGGCTCTGAGCAGTCCTCATCCTATCACGGATCTTGACTACTACATCTGCTGCCTGCTGAACAATCTCTGGACCCAACTCTGCTCTCTCTCCTACTTCATCCCAATGAACAGGAGATCTACACTTGCGGCCATACAGTGCTTCATACGGAGCCATACCTATAGACGACTGGAAACTGTTGTTATAGGTGAACTCTACCAATGGTAAGTTCGACTCCCAACTCCCAGAGAAATCAATGACGCAAGCGCGAAGAAGATCCTCCAAAATCTGAATAACTCGCTCTGACTGCCCATCCGTCTGCGGATGGAAAGCTGTGCTAAACAGCAACTTCGTACCCAAAGTCGAATGCAAGCTCTTCCAAAACGAGGAAGTGAATCTGGGATCTCTGTCGGATACGATAGAAACTGGAATACCATGGAGTCGGACTATCTCTCGGATATACAGCTCTGCATACTGAACCATGGTGAAAGTCGTCTTAATAGGCAAGAAGTGCGCTGATTTGGTAAGACGATCTACAATCACCCAGATAGCATTCGATCCTCTGGCTGACCTCGGCAATCCGGTCACAAAGTCCATGGTAACATTCTCCCACTTTCACTCGGGAATAGGGAGAGGCTTGAGCAAACCTGCTGGTCTCTGATGCTCGGCCTTCACTAACTGGCAAGTCAGGCACTCGGATACAAAACGCCTGATGTCCTTCTTCATCCCTGGCCACCAATACAATAGCTGCAGATCTTTGTACATCTTTGTACTCCCAGGGTGAATGGAGTACGGGGACGTATGGGCCTCTGATAAGATGTCTGCTCGGATAGAATCACTGCTAGGAACCCATATCCTATCTCGGTATCTCACAATACCATCGCTGACTGTATACAAAACACTGCCCTTGGCTTCATCTCTCTTCTTCCACTGTGCCAACTGCTCATCTGCTGCCTGACCGCTGCGAATACGGTCAATAAGAGAGGACTGGATAGTCAAGGTAGATAAACGAGGAACTCTACCTCGAGGATAAGTCTCAAGATCAAACCTCTGCATCTCAATCTGAAGAGGTTTCTGCATCGTCAAATGAGCCATCACTGCGACTTTCCTGCTCAAAGCATCCGCAACTACATTAGCTTTACCCGGGTGGTAGCTAATGTCACAATCGTAGTCTTTCACAAGCTCCAACCAACGCCTCTGACGCATGTTCAGCTCCTTCTGCGTAAAGAAATACTTGAGGCTCTTATGGTCGGTAAAGATCTGGCACTTCTCTCCATACAGATAGTTCCTCCATATCTTCAAAGCAAAAACTACGGCCGCTAACTCTAGATCATGGGTAGGGTAATTCTTCTCGTGGATTTTCAGCTGTCGAGAAGCATACGCTATCACTCTCCCATGCTGCATCAAAACTGCACCTAAACCAAGCTTCGAAGCATCGGTATAAAGGACAAACTCACCAGATCCTGACGGTACAGCCAAAACAGGTGCTGAGATAAGAGCTTGCTTCAAAGTATCGAAGCTCTTCTGACACTCCTCGCTCCACACAAACTTCACATTTTTCTTTGTCAGTGCTGTGAGTGGAACGGCGATGGATGAGAATCCCTGAATGAACTTCCTGTAATATCCTGCTAGCCCAAGAAAACTGCGGATCTCTGATGCATCCTGAGGCACAACCCAATCTCTGACTGCTACAACTTTCGCCGGGTCTACCTCAATGCCACTGCTAGAAACAATGTGGCCCAAGAACGCCACCTTCTCTAACCAGAATTCGCACTTACTGAACTTTGCGAATAATTTGTGCTTCTGCAATGTCTGCAACACTGTGGTCAGATGCCTGCTGTGCTCCTCCCGATTCTTGGAGTAGACGAGAATGTCATCTATGAACACTATCACAAACTGGTCGAGGTACGGCTGAAATACGCAATTCATGAGATCCATGAAGATTGCTGGCGCATTCGTCAGACCGAACGGCATCACAAGGAACTCGTAGTGACCATAACGAGTCCTGAAAGCTGTCTTCGAGACATCAGCATCTCTCACCCTCAACTGGTGATAACCGGAACGCAGATCTATCTTGGAGAAAATCGAAGCTCCCTGCAACTGGTCAAACAGATCCTCAATACTCGGCAGTGGGTATTTATTCTTCACTGTAACCCTGTTCAACTCCCGGTAGTCAATGCAAAGCCTCATCGAGCCATCCTTCTTTTTCACAAATAAGACTGGCGCGCCCCATGGAGAAAAGCTCGGGCGAATGAACTCCTTGTCGAGAAGTTCCTGGATCTGCTTCTTAAGCTCTGCCATCTCTGTCGGTGCTAGTCGGTACGGCGCTTTGGATATCGGAGCCGTACCTGGCATAAGCTCAATGGAAAACTCCACCTCTCTCTCTGGTGGCATACCAGAGACGTCTTCGGGAAAAACGTCTAAGAAATCTCTAACTATCGGAACATCTGAGGCTGACTGGCTGAGTTCCTCGGGGACAGATAAAAAGGTTGCTAGAAATGCCCGACACCCTCTATGCATGAGCTTCCTAGCCTGAACATAAGGAATAATGCGCGGTAAAGAAAAGTACCTGTCCGGCTCAAATAAGAACTGCTCCATTCCAGGCGGTCGGACAAGAACGGATCTCCGCTGGAAGTCTATCAACACTCTGTTCCTCAATAGCCAGTCCATCCCTAGGACGATGTCAAATTCCGGCATCGGTAGCACAATCAGATCCGCATAAACAAGATTACCGTGCAGCTCAAGGTCTATATCTCGGATAACATTGGTAGCTGCCATCTCCTCGCCTGACGGCAACACTACTGAAAAGTCTGTATCTAGCCCAATGGTCTGGATCTTGAGAAAGTTTGCAAAGACCTCCGAAATAAATGAGTGAGTGGCCCCTGAATCTATCAAGGCCTTGGTAGCGGAACCAGATATAAAAATTCTCCCTGAAAGAGCGGAGCTCTAAGTTGAATCCCACTACAAGATCTAAACTTATAGACATGCAAAGGTCAAGGTTCCTCTAGTTTAATTTCCTCTGAAATAAATCTGAATAGAGCATGCAATCCTATAACAGTTCTAAGTTCAAAATCTAAATCCCGATTCCCAAAACACGGAAATTCAAATAATAGCTTAAAGTTTAAAGGTACCTGTCAACAACATAGTCTTCGGGTTGGTTTCCGCGGCATGGAGAGCAAAAACTCTGCCTTGGGTAGGCAGATTCCTCTGAGGGCACTGCAGCAACATGTGGTCTGGACTGCCACACTTAAAACACTTTCCTGAGCCAGCCATACATGCTCTAGGATGGCGACGTGAGCACATGGGACAAACTGGGTGCTCCTGAGTCCTCGGGGCTGGGCGTCCCCGCTGCTGCTGCTGGCCTCGGTTCCTGGGCGGTCCATGAAAAGGCCTCTTATTCTGCTGCTGATGCTGATGAGGAGGAGGGCGGTGCGGTGCCTGGACTGGGCGCTTGCCCTGGCGATCCCTCTCGATATCCCGCAGATCCTGCTCTGCGGCTAAGGCCTTGGAGACGGCAACCTCATAAGTAGCAGGGTCAAATACCCTAACATCCCGGCACAAGATCGGCCGTAAGCCCACCAGGAAGTGCATCAGCTTGGCTCTGGCATCATTCGCTATCAGGGGCACAAAGTGACAGCCCCTCTCGAACTTACGGATAAACTCCGTAACCGACATATCCCCCTGTCTCAGACTCATGAACTCGGTGGTCAGCCTGATGCGAACCTCCTCAGCAAAATACTTGGAGTAGAAAACCTCCGTAAAGCGGGTCCAAGAAAGTGTAGCCAATGTCAGGGCTACCGAAGCTCCTTCCCACCATAAGCGGGCGTCTCCAGTGAACAGGTAGGTGGCACATCGGACTCGGTCTGCGTCCCCCAGCTCCATAAAATCGAAGATAACCTCGAGGGATTTGATCCATCCCTCGGCAACCATGGGGTCAGATGCCCCAGAGAATTCCTTCGGGCGCATCTTCATGAATCGCTCATACACAGCCTCGGGCCCTGTCGGCTTGGCTGCGGCTGCAGCTACGGCTGCGGCATTGCCCCCCGCAAACTGTGCGAAGAACTGTGCCATCCCAGCTAACATCTGGGCACTCATGTCCGGTGGGGGCGGTGGAGGAGTTGGTAGGTCTCCCTCCGGTCTATGCTCCTCTCTGTCCTCTCGGCGAGGCTCCTCCTCTCTGTTGCGCTCTAAAATGCGTCTAGGGGGCATACTGTTCCAACATAACCCATACGTAACTAACATGCATAATTCCATAATTTATTTTAAATGAACTCTGAAATACTGAAAATCTGGAAGCATGCTGACAAACTAATTCATGCTTTAACTAAAATGCTGAACTGAAAAACTTACAGACCAAAGGCGTGGCTTCGTGAGCTTCTCGCGGTCAGTAGTAGTGAAACCCTATACAGAACCACCGCTCTGATACTAACTGTAAAGGGCCTAAAACTCCTTTCTTGAAAATTTGCGGAAAATTAAAAATTTTTCTTTTTAAAAGAACTTAAATGGCCTCATTCATAAAATCACTGGGGAATCAAGTTCAATGTTTAAAATAATAGCAGCGGAAGAAAATAAAGTTTGCCAAAAATCACAATTTAAAAATATCCAACAACTGATAAAAATTGTTTGCGGAATAATATAACAACTGCTGCACTGAGGTCCTCGGGTGCCACTACTGCCGACCCAAGCTGGCTCACTGGTCCCCGCCCTCGGCCCTGACCTCATCAGTACCTACAACAATCAAGTCTAGTGAGCCTAAAGACTCAGCATGCATATATCGCAGGTAACGAGAAAAATCTGAATTTAAAATATGCATGAGTTAACATATCCTGTCCTGAGGCATACTGAAAATAATCTGTACTGAGCAATTATAATACGTGCATAACTGAACTGGAAATCACAGTAAAAATATTTGCTCCTTGGAGCCTGTACTGAAATGACTGATAAAATTTTCTGTTGAGATTATGTTTTACGCCTGTGGCCACTGCACTAAGCTGAACTGATCGGTAACTGGCTACCGGGGAGGCTGAAACTGAACTGAGCTGGCCGGTCACTGGCGACCGGGTGGTACCATACTGAACTGATCGGTCACTGGCGACCGTATAAAATAACACTCCCACATAGTGAATGAACCACAAGCCATATCGCATAAATCTCAAAAATAATCATTTTCTATTTAATGCACGTAAAATAATTAACTGGCGTAATGAAAATGTCCCGAAATTTTACCAACTGGATTGGATTGGATCGGTCCCAGGCTCGCTGCAACCTAACTGTGCCATGAAAAATATGCAATAGCTTAAACTTGACCAACTATGCAATTTACGTTCAAAAGATGCGACTATGACGCCTAATGACTTCGCATTTAATCATGACTCCGAGCCAACTTAAACCGACACTGAACCGACGTATAGTCATGATTAAAATATGCTGAAAAATCATAAAATAATGCTCCTAAAATGATAGGGTCGAAATCTAGGTGAAATGGAGGCCAAAACACGAAACGCTCTTTCGAGAGTCAATTTGGCACATTGCACTGTAAATTCTCGTACGACCTCAAAAATGATCCAAATGACAAACGGTTGAAAACATGACCTTCCCAACTCAATGAGGCACTGTCCAGTCCAAGGCCATGGGCTAAAAGCCAACCAAGAACTCAAACAAGCCTTCTAAACGACACAGCAACTTGCTGTAATTTCCAGCAGCTGCGCAACTACAAGACTCGCGTTGGTTTCGAGACTATCGGCCATTAGGGGCGTGAACCACCGACCAGAGACTCTTACCAACATCCCAAGGAATGATTTGAACCATGGCTAAGGGCCCTAGGCCAGCCACAATCCGCATCACACCATAACTCAACCGAAGGGTCCAACCGAGAGCATCTTGAATGCGTGTGTAGTGTTTATGCTATGATCGATGTCTAGTGTCGTTCCAATGGCCATTTGATTGACCATGGCACGATCTAGACATCTAGGAGCATGATATGAACCGTGGCTAAGGGCCATAGGCCAACCAAGATCCATACCAAGCAACCAAAAGAAACGAACCAAAAGCTGTCCAACCGAAGTAGCCGAAGGGGTATAGGGGCTGTTGTGATGTTTTTATTAAAAACCGATGAACCATGGACCAAGCCACCAAAAGGGAAACTTAGTCACGTCTTAGACATGCTAGGGAAGTGATCCAACCATGGCTATAGGCCCTTGGGGCAGCCAAGATCAGATCCTTCCTCCATGACAACAAACTGAATTTTTCGAACAACATTTCTGCACCTATGGGAACTTGCTGTCATTCTGAATTTCCAGCAAGCATGGGGCTGGTTTGAATGGACCAACATGGTCCTAATGCATCCTACTACATGTATATAAGCCGCCTTGAGAGCCTGGAGTCGATCCAATACCTGATACTCACAAAACAAAGGAAACCGTGAAGCTTGCCAAGGAATTCGAAAATTCTGCATGTGTTGTTTCAAAATGTTTTGACTTGGATCTCGATTTTTACTTGAATAAACATGATCATGTACTGAAAAATAAATGATAATATGACTTGATTGAGGTTTGAAAGAAATCTAGACATGCCTGGTTTCGTTTTGAAAGAAAACGAACGAAACAACGACGACGCAGCACGGAGGAGGTGGAGCGCTTCTCTTTTCTACCTTACCTTGCTCTCGATTTTTCTCTCTTCTTTTTGGCTAGGTACCTCACGATTTTTCTACTGAAAATGAGTGTGAATTCACTCTGAATTTTCGAAAAGGAGAGGGGGGGAAAAATGGTTATGAGGGGTGAGGAGAAGGGTGCACAATATAAGGAAGAATCAAGACCAAGTCCACTCCCCTTTGAATTTTAAATTTTGAATTGATATCAAATGAGTTGGTGGATTCTTCTAGGAGGTAGTGGCCGAAATTTTGCTTATTTTCTAGTCTAGGATATGTCCATTAATTAATTAAATTGTGCTCCCAAAAATCCTAGAATTATCCTACTAATTACATGCAAAGAATTGGTCAAAGTTGATGAGTTGGAAAATGAATCTTCTAGCACTAAGGGTGGCCGAAAAATGCATAATAAAATAAAGGGGAATGTTGATTATCTAGTCAACTAATAATCCTTGAAAGCCTTACTAATCCTTTAAATAATTTAGTGAGCTAACCCCTTAATTTAATAACTTAAATGAGTTCATTTCTTAATCACCTCAAATAATTAAATTAAATCCTCAAACCTCCCTTTCTAACTTAAATGAACTTGGTTGCTAGCTAAATTAACTTCTGGAAATATTTCTCGAATCTTAAATTCTATCTCAAAACTCCAACTCCGGTCCGGTCTCACTGAAAATACTGAAATGCTAAAAATCAATCTACTGAACTGAAATAATGAAATAATTAACTTCAAACAAATGCATTTAAAATAATCATGAAATGAAGTCAATTAAATTTAAAAATCTAGAATTATGCATGGCTTATACGTCTACTGATTTACGGGTTCTACATATGCCTTCGGCACCTCATCCAAAAATCTGAAATAGTAGACCGCGGTTGCGCTGCATTTTGGAGTGCGGGTGCACTCTAGTCACCGCGGGTGCACTACAAGTTGGAGTGTGGGTGCACTCTGGTCACCGCGTACTCTGCGCACAGCTTCTCCAAAGATCGCCTCCGAAACGCCTATTCCCGTCAAAATTTGGAAAAATGGTAAACTTCAAAGTTGTAGCTCTGTGTCTTAGCTTGCATCTCCAATTAGCCTCATGTCATTTGAAGGTCTGAGTAAAACGTTATGCTAAATCTCCCAACATGTGTCACTGGAGGAACGTCGAAACACACGACACACTTCGGGGCACTTTTGGCTTACCTTCCACAATGATTTGAACAAAACTCAAAATAAGAAAGTTACACCTCTATGTCTTATATAACCACTCCAATTGGCCTCATACCAATTGGCTCAACATACGAATTATCATGAATTTAATCGTAATGACGCTACAATCAAACTACACAACATCTATCATCAACAATACTGTAAATCATAAATCGCCATCCTTAACATCAAAACTATACTTAAACTTACCCAAATAGTCAATAAACATAAGAAATCCTAAACCATACCGATCACCAAGCTTGGCTATTACATTATGAACTCAAAGGTTTGTTCATAAAATGAGGTATATCTCAATACATTACAATGCACCCCTATTTATAGCCAAATTTGGGGAGACAACCACAAATAAAATATTATTTTTTTACACATAAATCTTCATTGGTGTTCTAAGATATTATATTATATTACACATCACTTTTGAAAATCTTCTTCTCCGAATTTGCTTCTTCACATAAAAAGAAACATGTGGATAGTTGAGTTGTCTAGTTGTGGTATTTTTTTCAAACCATTTGACCAAGTAATTTGAGAGATATGATCAAAATACTAGAGCATGGTAAAACTGCCACTCATTTGATAACTTTATTTGTTGCTTAATTTGATCTCAATTGTGAGAGGATTTTTATCTCATACTTGCCACCAATATTGCAGATATTAACATCAACTTTCTACATGTCCAAGAATCATCTTAATCTCATTTGCAACGCCAAGTTTATTCTTGTTTTATCGAACCTGTAAAAAATAGTAAAAACTTGTATTTACACAACAATTTATATTTTATACAATTTATTATAAAACATATAATATTTAAACATTTAATAAAACAAAAACTATATATTTATATCATAAAACATTTAATTAATGTACAATTTTTATGTTTATCACACCTCCCAACCAGCTTATTGCTAGTCCCTAGCAATTTAAGCGTTAATAGCAATACAAAACATATTGATTAATTTAAATAGAAATGTAATCAAAACTATCTAAGTGTTTAAATTAAATTTGAAAACTGTCAAAGTTATACCAAGATCATCATAATTATAATTTATGAAATAATTTGAGATGATCAATTAAAAGCTTATTTCAGGTAGTTAAATGTACACGGCCTTCAGAAATTCCTAGTAAGAGTCTCAAATCCATATCCTCACAGGTTAATAAATGTTTCAATTTATGGCAACGATTTCTCTCATGGAGTTGGAATACAGATAAATGATCAGAAAAATGGTTTACAAAATGCAGACAGACAAACGAGCCAAACTAATCAAAAGATAGAAAATCCATTGATCTCAAATCTAGTTGTTCTTATTATTTATTTTTTCCTGATATATATATATATATTTTTCATAACATCATGGAATCAGACTAAGTTTATGCTTCTTGACCACATATTTATTTAATTTGTACAATAAATTTCTCTCTTTCTTTTTTTTATGAGAGATATATGGGTCGTAGCATATAACTTAAAAATTACATAGATCTTCAATATCTTTCTTTTTGTATTTTTCTCCTTTTTTTTCAGGAAATATCATTTTTTTTTTCAAAATAAGAACTCAATATCTAAACAATAGATAGTCTCTCTCATGATCAATAAAGGCTCGAAGGCTGTTTTCTCAGTCCTCTCCACTCACTCACAAAATATGCGTGAGTTTAAAATTTTAGGCACTCTTATAAGGTATATCTTGGGACATATACTTTAATCCCTGATTTTATCACAATGGTTAATCACTCAAAAATATTTCATAAATCATATTTTTATATTCTCAGAATATTAAAATTGAATTTTTTTTTCAAATAAAAATTTAAACATTCTTAAATAGATTAATGCATGTTCTAATTTAAATCTTTCAAACATGTAATGTATGAAATTTTTTTGCAAAAATTACTAAGATACAAATAATAAACATGATTTTATTTTAAAATAATATATTTTTTTTAATTTTTTTTTTAAAATTTTTTTTATAAGTTTGTTCTCCCCCTAATCAGAATATGACATTGTCCCTAATGTCAAAATAACTATTAATAAAGAGTACATAATGAAAGGGATATCACCTGAAATTTTATTGAAGATAACAAACTGAAACAAACGCAAACCAATCCACGACTTTTGAATCAATGATCAAACTTCCTTTTCTTACTACTTGATTGCGACCAATTGATCTTTGTTATCATCGGATCAGGCTTATGAACAAAAGCTTCCAAATCATCAATTAATTGGTCGGCAGTCGAAGCACAGATGAGCATCCGTCGTGAATTTTCTGAAATGAAATTCTGTTCCACAGCTTTATCAAGAAATGTCAACAAACTGTCATAATAATTATTGATATTCAACAAGCCCACAGGTTTATTATGGATATTAAGTTGTGCCCAAGAAACAGTGTGAAAAATTTCTTCTAATGTACCAAAACAACCTGGTAGTGCGATAAAAGCATCAGAATTTTCAATCATTTGAGTGATTCTTTCATACATAGAAAAAACTTTTAATTCCTCCCAAATCGTAACACCTGTAATATTTCCTTCAGCTAAAGCTGTTGGAATAATACCCAAAACCTGACTACCTCCAAGATGAGCAGATGTTGAAACAGATCCCATTAACCCAATATTACCTCCCCCATATACCAAGTGAATTTTTCTCTCAGCCAATATATTTCCAAGATTATTCGCTGCTTCTACAAATACTTCATTTTTTCCAGGACTCGACCCACAAAATACACAAATATTTTTCAATGTTTGTGCAGAGGATCCTGCCATGTTTTTACTTTCTTTTTTTGTCTACGAAAATAGAGAGAAAGATGAGAGATTTTATAGGGGTAATATGTTATCATGACAAAACTATGGGTCACAGCTGTAAACAGAATAAATAGCAAAAACAATAATGACACACATGCATATAAACAGTAGTGTGATTGTGGCTCACAATTTTCCTCTGGTTTTACGTCCAGAAACGGCTTCAACGCCTTCTATGAGTCGAGGATATGCTTCCCATCCAATTTTCTTATAAATTGGCAAACATGGTCTTTTTTAATCGGATTCCCAAGACTATGACGCTCATCTTGTAATTGTTTTCATAAACGGAGAAGTTCAATATGCACATGTCCACAAGAATGCGTCTCAAGAGTCAATAAGATGTTATCTAAAGACTCCTTACTCAGCCCATTCTTAATGAAACAAATTTTATCTTCTCTGTTATTGGAAACACATCCCAAAGATCTGCATCGTTTGTCACAAGTCCATCTTGCACACATATGACAAACCCCTAAACTTTTGGCCCTTCCTTTTTTCGCATAAGTGCTTTTTCCTAATCAAGGCAAATACCGAATGAGCAATGATTGTGGAACTTCTCCTTCTTATCGGACCTTAACTTCTATTACAAGACGAATATCTTCTGGAATCCCTTTTTGCATTAGCAATCTCAATCTTTCACACCTTCCTGCATAAATTTTTCTTAGAACATTTTCAGAAACAGAGGGAAAATATTTACAAATTTTTGAGAGAATTTCATCCATTTTGAAAAGAAAAGAAATTATTTTTTTTTATTTTTGTAACAGCAATTGTGGGAAACTGATTTAACCGACTATGAGAGTCACGGAGTACCGTTATCCGCCATTTAACCGGGAAAATAAAAAGATTAAGAAAACCTGAAATAAAAACAAGCAAACTTAAATGCAACACCAAAAAAATAAAAAAAATCAAGGATCAGAAAGGGAAATAAACTCTTCTTGAAAGATTTCATTTTCTAAAAATGGTTTAGGCCTTTGTCCTTTTACTTTAAAAATATCACCATTTTTAGGATTTTCAATATCCACAGCTCCATAAGTATACACATGCTTTACAACATATGAGCCTGTTCATCTTGATCGTAATTTTACTGGGAATACGTGAAGTCGAGAATTATAAAGCAAAACTTGTTTACCAATCTCAAAAGATTTTCTAAGAATTGTTTTATCATGAAATGATTTGATTTTTGCTTTATAAATACTTGAATTCTCATACGCGTCATTTTTGAGTTCATCAAGTTCATTAAGTTGCAATTTACGCAATTTGTTGGCATCATCCATGCTTGAATTTAAAGTTTTGATCGCCCAATAAGCTTTATGTTCCAATTCAACAGGCAAATGACAATGTTTTCCATAAACCAACCTATAGGGAGACATATTCAATGATGTTTTAAAAGCTGTTCGATATGCCCAAAGTGCATCATTAAGTCGCAGAGATCAATCTTTTCTATTTGAGTTAACAGTTTTTTCCAAAATTTGCTTTATCTCCCTATTAGCTAATTCAACTTGTCCATTTGTTTGAGGATGATAAGGAGTAGTTACTTTATGAGTAATGCCATATTTTTTCATTAAAGAAGCAAATGGTTTATTAACAAAGTGAGTTCCCCCATCACTTATCATGGCTCGACGAATTACAAATCTACTAAAAATATTTTCTTTTAAAAATTTGATGACGATTTTATGATCATTTGTTCGACATGGAATTGCCTCTATCCATTTGGAAACATAATCAACTACAACTAAAATATACAAGTATCCAAACAACGGTGGAAAAGGTCCCATAAAATCTATTCTCCAACAATCAAAGATTTCAATTTCAATAATAGGATTCAAAGGCATCATGTTTCTTTTTGAAATCGCACCCAATTTTTGACAATTTTAACAGATCTTGCAGATTTCGTGGGTTTCTTTAAACAAAGTGAGCCAATAAAATCCACATTGCAAGATTTTTGCAGCTGTTTTCTTTGAAGAAAAATGTCCTCCGCATGCTTCTGAATGACAAAATTTAATGACACTACTTACCTCATTGTCAGGTATGCAACGTCAAAAAATTTGATCCGGACAATACTTGAACAGATACGGATCATCCCAATAAAAGTTTTTTACCTCATTCAAAAATTTTCTTTTATCTTGAGAACTCCATTGCGGTGGCATTTTTCCTGTCGCAATAAAATTTACTATGTTAGCAAACCAAGGTGTAGTAGTAACTGAAAATAGATGTTCATCAGGAAAATTATCGTTAATTGGTGTCATTTCACAAGATGATCCTATTACTAGTCTCAATAAATGATCGGCTACGACATTCTCGGTTCCTTTTTTATCTTTTATCACAATGTCAAATTCTTGGAGCAACAAAATTCATCGTATCAGTCGTGGCTTTGCATCCTGTTTTGTCAACAAATATCGAATAGCAGAATGATCAGTAAACACAATAGTCGTTGATCCAATCAAATAAGAACAAAATTTATCTAATGCAAATATTACAGCAAGTAGTTCTTTTTCAGTTGTGGAGTAATTCATTTGAGTATTGTTTATAGTTCTACTTGCATAATATATCACATAAGGCTTACCATTTCTTCTTTGAACCAATACTGCACCGACTGCATAATCACTCGCATCGCACATGATTTCAAATGTTAAAGACCAATCAGGAGGTTGCATGTGAGGCCCGGGGCCGAAGAGGGCGGGGGGTGATCGTCGGTGCCATCAGTTGCACGGACAATGTGCGGCTCCTGGCAGGCTTCCAGGTGGAGGGAACATGAATGAACCGATCTCACACCGGAATGAGAGGGATTCCGAGACTGTTCAATGTAATGGACTGTACAATTGAAGAGGGCTTAAAAGATTTGATTTGTACTACTCATGTCACGAAGGTGAATCTTCTTTTCGGTAGCTCATCACATAAGAACTCCAAAGTTAAGCGTGCTTGACTTGGGGCAATTTTGGGATGGGTGACCTGGGAAGTTTCCCAAGGTGCGTGTGAGTGAGGACATAAGCACGCTGGAAAGACTCGTTTTGATACAGTGAGGACAGTCGTCAAATATGGGGCGTTACAAGTGGTATCAGAGCCGACCTCTCTTAGTACGGTGTGGTTCGGGGACGAACCAAGCGGAAGCTGGTGGGCATGTGAGGCCCGGTGCCGAAGAGGGCGGGGGGTGATCGCAGGTGCCATCAGTTGCACGGACAATGAGCCGACTGTCCTCACTGTATCAAGACGAGTCTTTCCAGCGTGCTTATGTCCTCACCCACACGCACCCTGGGAAACTTCCCAGGAGGTCACCCATCCCAAAATTGCCCCAAGTCAAGCACGCTTAACTTTAGAGTTCTTATGTGATGAGCTACCGAAAAAAAGATGCACCTTCGTGATATGAGTAGTACAAATCAAATCTTTTAAGCCCTTTTCAACTGTACAGTCCATTACATTGAACAGTCTTGGAATCCCTCTCATTCCGGTGTGGGATCGGTTCATTCATGTTTCCTCCACCTAGAAGCCTGCCAGGAGAATATCTATAGGACTTGATTGAAGAGAAAAGAAACAACATATACTTGCCTGGAATTTGTTTTGTCAAAAAACAAATCAATACGACGAATACGAGCGACGTCACGGATTTGGATCTCTTTTCTATCTAATTCAGCTGCTGTTGCACGATTTTTAGCTGTTGTTCTTTTCTGTAATTTCGAAGGTAATGGAGTGTGTTTGCTAGACAATAGAGATGAGTATTATAGGAGGTGTTAAATAGGTATTGAAGTGCATTTAGTTGAGAGTTACAAGTGAGAATTTGAATTGTTTCTTCAACCTTGTTGTATCTGTTCTTATTCTCTCATTCTTGCTGTTAATTCACGATTTTATCAGCTGTTTACTTCTGATATATTCGAGCATCTGGTTGTAGGATATGTAGGTAAGGAAAATGAATGTTACAAGTAGTGTTAAAAGTGCCATACCATATATTAAAATTGGAGTTACAAGTGAAGGATTTGAATAGTTTTTGAAATGTTCTCCTTTCCCTTAGCTGCCGTTGCTTTTGTTCTTATTCTTGCTACACGTATTCTTTTATTTGGTAGCACCTTGGATTGAGGAAGAATTAAGGTGTATTATTGTGTTTGAATTCTTATTACTAATTAAAGAATTAAAATGAGAAATGAATAATCCATGATGTGCAATTAGGAGTGGTTTGAATGGAGAGTTACAAACTCTTCGAAATATATTAAATTTTGAGTCAAAATTATTTTTAATTTGCATGGTATATTATTGCTTTAAATCTTGTATTTTAGCTTCTTAATGTTTTTAACACCCATTTGAACTTTTTTGTAAATTAACACATTAATTTAGACTAAACTCTTGCATGGCATTGTATGGCTTACAATTTTAAGTATTTAAATACTACATTTAAATTTCTTCAATATATTAAACCTAAATTAATTTATCCTCATTTGTTTACACATTTTAATTTAAGATTTAATTAAATATTAACCTAAAGAACTTATTTATTAACTTAGCTCTAATTAATTTAATAAATCCTAAAACACTCTTTTCTTTAAATTAAATTATTCCTTGACTTAAATTAAATTTAAGAATAGCTTTCTTATTATTAATTTTATCTTTAATCTCCAAACTCCGGTCCGGCCTCGCGTATTTATCCTGGAAAGATAAATCTAAACATCTACTTTTAAAATAAATAATCATGACTTAAAATTATTAAAATAAATCAAACACTTCATATATTTATAAAAATTCATTTTTTATTTAAATAGTAGCAATTATGCATGGCTTATACATAATCTGATTTTTCGGGTTCTACAACTCTCCCCCCTTAAAAGAAATTTCGTCCTCGAAATTCGCTTATCCTTGATAAACAAAAAGTTTAGACTCTTAATTCTAGAATCCTAATAATCCACGCTTCCGATGCGCTAACCTGATAAGATAAATATTAAGTTGTCCTTACGTTTCCTCAATCCTAAATAAATTTGTCTACCAAAATCCTCGTTTGTGAATCGCAACTTAAAACAACTTATGGTAACGTAGTTCTACTCAACTATAGCCCCGAATTTTTTACTTATCCCTCAATTCCTCATACTAGAGGTGGATGTCCAAATTTAACGCGCCTTACTTGCCTTATAATATACCCAAGATGTTCATTGACCTATTATATTCCAATATTGAAATCTTAACAGCATCCCTTCTTAATTTTATTGAATTCAGGATATGTTAAAGGTTCAAGTCCAAGTATTGGTATTCATGCAGTTCGACTTAGGAGGTCTTAGTAAAACACTTAAAAGTTTAAACCTTATCTCAACCCCATAATAATATTAGACTAAGATACTTTAATCGAATCATAACCTAACTATTTAGAAGTGCATCCCATTATAACGTTGTTGCAAATCTTAAGGTCGAGTGGTCTTAATCCATAAAACCCAAAATATACGATACCGATCTTCCACCTAAATAATAAAATTATTCTAGCACAAATTACATGCTTAAACTGTTTCCTTTTCAATTAGAATAAAATTGAGACCTAAGACCCTGGGACTTTCCTTATTGAAGCGAACGTCGCACCCTTACGTATCTTTAATGCTTAATTAATACTAGCGTATAAAACTTTATAAGTTAGCCCATGGTAGAATTAGACTAACTCTAATAAATCAATTTCACTTATAACCCATAGAATTCTAGAATCCCCATATCAAACTTTTAGATTCCTTACTTGATAAAAAAAATCTTAATATTCATCAATTGATAACTTATATTGAACACAACTATTTCCCTTTTGTTTTTATTTCACTCAAAATTTCCGTATGAACAAATATCCCATAAATTTGAAATTCAACTTACCTAATCCAAATAGCTTTGAATAAAATAATTCCAATACGCATATCCGTTTAGTCCCAAGTTTGTTAATGACTTCCAAAATTTCTCAAGACAAAGTGTCTACCTCACCTCTTACGTGCGTCTACCAATTATACTAACCATCATCGTACCCAACTTTCCTAAAAATTTTAAATTCTCACAAGGTATAATCTTAAATGTTAAGATCATGACTAAAACTTGTGACACATCAAACTTATGTTCCCAAAAATTTACTAACTCAATGTTTATCCTTATAACTTAACTAACCGATCAAATTTACCTTAAATCGTCATCACTTTAAATCCTTAATTTGCCACAACATGATTTCACTAACGCTTAAATTTTCATGCCTAAGATTGATTCATCCTACAATGTCCTTGGTTACCATTCATTATAACATGATAATCCAAAAATATAAATATTTTATATTTCCTTCGAGCCTAAATAACCGAAAATTCCTACCATTTAAACCGTTCAATTCTCATTTACTACTAGATAAGTTCTCAAATTTCCTAAGATTTTAAAATTAATTCTTACTTTTCTCGAATATCATCCAATTTTTCCCTAAATCTCGAAAATTCTACAATTACCCATGAGTCCTCAGTATTCTCAATTTCATTTTATAGATTTCCCATATCATAAGGTTCAATAGTCTTAAGTTTATTATACCCAAAATTAATTTCCATAACACACCTTACATTTCTATAAATACTTAAAATTCCAAGTGTTCCTCAAAAGTTCGCATTTAATCCTTAAAATTTTGAAAATTGCAACCTGACCCTTACAGTTCTCCCAATTTACATTTTGGCCATACAACTCTTCGAAGTTTGCATCATTGTCCCCATAAAATTTTTCATCTTTACCTCATTAAATTTTTAGATTCTCGAACTCGAAATTTAATCCCAAAATTTGGTAAATTCGAAAATAGTCCCTTAGAATTTTTTTTTAGGTCCTCAAATTATTAGTTATTACAATTAGGTCCCTAAAATTCTCAATTCATGCAATTCCATCCTTAAATCTAACTAGGTAGAGCATGTATCCTAAATAAATTCTCATAATTAATCTTACATTTCCATAGGTACTTAAAATCCTCAAATTGTACATTTATAATCCTAAAGATTGTCGTAGTCTTCGAATCGCTATTGCTTATCGGAAATCCTCAAAAATTTACTCGACTAGCAACCAAGAACCATTAATAATTTCTTAGAAATTCTACAAGTCTCAAAAGCATTCATAATTTTCAAGATTAACTTATAACCCATAAGGAGGACATCGACACTACTGACCTAAAAATTAACATAGTCAAATCATTTTCAACCTCTCCTAAAGCCCAATATTCGAATTCTTAGACATGTCCAATTCCAAACGTACCCAACATGCATAATTCCATAATTTATTATTTTAATTTAAATAAACACTGAACAATTAAAATCTGAACGTAAAAACATTTCATGAAAACATGCTGTTAAAATAATTCATCCTTTAAATAAAATACGTAAATGTAAAACTTACAGACCGAAGACGTGACTTAATGAGCTTCTCGAGAGCAGAAGTAGTACAACCCTTTACAAGATCATAGGCTCTGATACCAACTGCAAAGGCCCGTATTTCGTTTTCATAATTTTGCGGAATTATTAAAATTTTTCTAAATAAATGAATAACTTGCCCAATTTATAAAATAAACATGTAAATAATTTTAACTTTAAAATAACAGCGGAAGTCAACATTGTATTTCAAACAACAATTTAAAAATAATCCAACAGGTTAAAATCGAGTTTGAATGATAAAAGGTGCATAAATTAAATCATGAGGTCCTCGGGTTTACTACTGCTGCCACAAAATTGCTCACTGGTCTACGCCCTCCGTCTCGACCTCATCAGTACCTACAACAATCAAGTCTAGTGAGTCTAAAGACTCAACATGTATATATCGTGAATAACAAGTAAATATATCATAAAATCGCATGCAACTTAAAAATAAAGTATCGTAAAGCGTATGGTGAAAATCGTATCATGAATAATTATATCTACGTGCATATCTGAAAATTATACGTAAAAGCTTTGCTCAATAGAGCTATGTCATGTCATATCATAATTTTCTGGTAGAGATAATATTTCTAAGCAAGTGGCCCATAACATAACGTAAGCGCCTGATCAGACTAAACCACAGTATACTGGGCGGTAGAGATCAATCACAGCCCTTGGACTGGATGTCCGTACCCATACATAATCATAAACCGGTCGTAAGTCACCGGGTGGAGAGGTCCTTGGTTGCGCCTACCGACTTCCAAACCCATAAGCATAAGGTGGCCACAAGACATATAGCATATATCTCAAAAATAAACATTTTATATTTTTATGCACGTAACATAATTATAACCTTATTTTTACCGGATGGGTTGGATCGTTCCCAGGCTTGCTGCGGCTTACTTCTAATATCTGACACATGCAATAAATCTTAGCATGACAAAAACTTAACAATAGAACCAAAAACGAGACGATTAGAAACAATAACTTGATTTTTAATCATGGCTTCGTACCAACCCGAACCAACATTAAACCGACGTTTAACCATGATTAAAAATACCCCAAACATACTGAAAAATATACACAAGGACTTTAAAACACGAAAATAGGTGAATGGAACTCAGAAACATAAAACACTCTTTCGAGAGTCATTTTGGCACCTTTCAATGTAAATTCTCGTACGACCTCTAAACTCGACCAAATCACAAACGGCCAAAAACATGACTTTCCTAACTCATTAAGGTAGTGTCCAGTCCAAGGCAATGGGCTAAAAGCCTACCAAGAACTCAAACCACCACCAAAACCATGACCCAAGGTTGCTGTCAAAAAGGCAGCAGTAGCAGCTTGGGTGTTTGTAGTGAAAATTCTGAAATTAATGACTATGGGCTTGAACCACCGCCCAAGGACTCTTACTGACATCCTAAGGCATGGCTTGGACCAATGCTAAGGGCTAAAAGCCAACCACAACCTAAGAAACCACCTAGAACAAAAACAGCATCTTAGCCGAGAGCACCATCTGCTGTGTACTGTGATATATTGAAATATTTTAATGTCTAGTCTCGTTCCAAGGGCCATGTCATCGACCCTGGCTCGATCTATAAGCGCCTGATCAGACTAAACCACAGTATACTGAGCGGTAGAGATCAATCACAGCCCTTGGACTGGATGTCCGTACCCATACATAATCATAAACCGGTCGTAAGTCACCGGGTGGAGAGGTCCTCGGTTGCGCCTACCGACTTCAAAACCCATAAGCATAAGTTGGCCACAAGACATATAGCATATATCTCAAAAATAAACATTTTATATTTTTATGCACGTAACATAATTATAACCTTATTTTTACCGGATGAGTTGGATCGTTCACAGGCTTGCTGCGGCTTACTTCTAATATGTGACACATGCAATAAATCTTGACTTGACAAAAACTCAACAATAGAACCAAAAACAGACGATTAGAACCAATAACTTGATTTTTAATCATGGCTTCGTACCAACCCGAACCAACATTAAATCGACGTTTAACCATGATTAAAAATACCCCAAACATACTGAAAAATATACAACAGGACTATAAAACACGAAAATAGGTGAATGGAACTCAAAAACATAAAACACTCTTTCGAGAGTCATTTTGGCACCTTTCACCGTAAATTCTCGTACGACCTCTAAACTCGACCAAATCACAAACGGCCAAAAACATGACATTCCTAACTAATTAAGGTAGTGTCCAGTCCAAGGACATGGGCTAAAAGCCAACCAAGAATTCAAACCACCACCAAAACCTTGACCCAAAGTTGCTGTCAAAAAGGCAGCAGTAGCAGCTTGTGTGTTTGTAGTGAAAATTCTGAAGTTAATGACTATGGGCTTGAACCACTGCCCAAGGACTCTTACTAACATCCTAAGGCTTGGCTTGGACCATGGTTAAGGTCTAAAAGCCAACCAAAACCGAAGCAACTACCTAGAACAAGAACAACATCCTAGCCGAGAGCACCATCTGCTGTGTACTGTGATATATTGAAATATTTTATTGTCTTGTCTCTTTCCAAGGGCCATGTGATCGACCCTGGCTCGATCTAGACATGATGGAGTGTTGTATGAACCATGGCTTTTGGCTAGGAGCCAAACATCATCCATACAAACACTAGAAACCCGAAACTCACTCACACCGAAATATGAAGAACCGAAATGCACTTGAGTTGTTGTTGTGAAATTCTGATGAATCCGTGAACCAAGATTGGAAAGAACACCTTGGTCATATCCTAGACATGCTAAGGGAGGGTTCTAACCATGGCTACAGGCCCTAGGATGGCCAGGTTTCGAACACACCCCTTAGTCAACCAGCAACAAGATCGTGAGTCACTTCTGTAGTGTTTTGGAAATCTTGCTGTCATACTTTTATTTGGAGTGTATGGACTGAAACCAATGGACAAACAACACCCTAACACACTATAATTCATGCCTAAATGCAGCCTTGAGTGCCTGGAATCGAACAACTACCTGTAATCCAGAAAAGAAACCAAACCGTGAAGTTGAACCGAAAGAGCAAAAAAAATCTGTGCAGATTTTTACTTGAAAACTTCCTGTAATTTCGATATATAGCATGAATCTTGGTTTTGTAACCACTTATAACATTCCTCTTCCTTAACCACATATCTCACACTCATATGCTCGAAAATACATCAGAAAATAGCAGCTGAAATCTTGAACAACAGCAGAAACGAGAAGAAGAAAACCAACTCCGTTCCGTCGCGTCGTATTGTCGTTTTGATTTGTTATCTTCAAAACAAATTTCCACGCATGTATATATTGTTTCTTTGCTCTTCAATCAAGTCCTATAAATATTTTTAAACATTATATGTTCTGGATTCATGAGGTAAAAACGAAATTTGACAGCAACAATTTCTAAAAATCTGCACAAGTTCTCGGCCATGTGTTCATGTTGCACGTTTGTAATGTTTTGTTGATTTCAGGGGTTGCTTCAATTCCAGGCTCTCAAGGCTGCTTCTAGGAATGTTTTAGAGTGTGTTAGGGTGTTACTGATTCATTGGTGCACATCCATACACGCACAAACAAAGAAATGACAGCAACTTCATATTTAAGTGCAGAAATGAGGCATGATTTCTGTCATGGAATGGTTAAGGATGGTGTTCGAATCTTGGCTGTCCTAGAGACTGTAGCCATGGTTAGAACTTTTCCTTATCATGTCTAGGACGTGACCAAATCGTTCTTTCACGGTTTAATTCAAAGATCCATTAAAAACATCACAGCAACTACACAAGTGCACTTCGGTTCCTTCATTTTCTGTGTGTGTACACTTTCGGTTTTTGAATGGGGTTTGGATTGTGGTTGGCTTCTAGCCCATAGCCAGGGTTCATACAACATTCCATCATGTCTAGATCGAGCCATGGTCGATGAAATAGCCACTGGAATAACACAAGACAGTAAAACAACTCAATACATTCCACTGCACAAAGTTGGTGCTCCCGGTTGATACTTTCTGTTGTCACAGGTGTTTTCTTGGGTTGTGGCTGGCTTTTAGCCCTTATACATGGTTCAATCCATGCCTTAGGATGTTGGTAAGAGTCTTGGGTTGGTGGTTCAAGCCAATGGTCATTAATTTCAGAGATTACACCACAAACACACAAGCTGCCACTGCTGCACTTTTGACAGCAGCTATGGGTTTCGATTTTTGGGGTTGTTTGAGTTCTTGGTTGGCTTTTAGCCCATGGCCTTGGACTGGACAGTACCTCAATGAGTTAGGAAGGTCATGTTTTTGGTTGTTTGTGAGTTGGTCGAGTTTAGAGGTCGTACGAGAATTTACGGTGAAAGGTGCCAAAATGACTCTCGAAAGAGTGTTTTATGTTTTTGGATTCTTTTCACCTATTTTCGTGTTTTGCAATTCTTATGCATGTTTTTCAGTATGTTTGTGGTATTTTAACCATGGTTAAACGTCGGTTTAATGTTTGTTCGGGTTGGTACGATACCTTGATTGAAAATCAAGTGGTGGGTCCTAATAGTCTCATTGTTGATTCTATTGGTAAGTTTTGGGATAGGTTGTCAAATTTAGGTCAAGATATTATTATTTGCATGTGTCACATATTAGAATTAGGTTGCAGCAAGCCTAGGAGTGATCCAACTCATCCGGTAAAAATAAGGTTTAAATTATATTACGTGCATAAAAATATAAAATGTTTATTTTTTAGATATATGCTATTTGTCATGTGGCCACCTTATGCTTATGGGTTTGGAAGTCGGTAGGCGCAACCGATGACCTCTCCGCCCGGTGACTTACGACCTGTTTATGATTATGTATGGGTACGGGCATCCAGTCCAAGGGCTGTGATTGATCTCTACCGCCCAGTATACTGTGGTTTAGTCTGATCAGGCACTCACGTTATGTTATGGGCCACTTGCTTAGAAACATTATCTCTACCAGAAAATTATGATATGATATGACAGAGCTCTATTGAGTAAAGCTTTTACATATGATTTTCAGATATGCACGTAGATATAATTACTCATGATACGATTTTCACAGTACGCTTTAGGATACCATATTTTTACGTTGCATGCGATTTTATGATATATTTACTTGTTATTCATGATATACACATGTTGAGTCTATAGACTCACTAGACTTGATTGTTGTAGGCACGGATGAGGTCGAGGCCGAGGACGGGAACCAGTGAGTTATCTTGGGGCAGCAGTAGTAAACCCGAGGACCTCATGTTTTAGTTTATGCATTTTCTTATATTCAAACTCAGTTTTAATATGTTGGATATATTTTTAAGTTGTTGTTTGAAAACAATATTTCTCTCCGCTGTTATTTTTAAAGTTCAAATTATTTACATGTTTATTTTATAAATGAGGCAAAATTTTTATTTATTTAAAAAAATTTTAATAATTCCGCAAAAATATGAATACGAAATACGGGCCATTACATTGCATGATAGGAGCTGATGTTAAATGTCGAATGATTTTATCATAAGCATTTTGACATTCTTGAGTCCACTCAAATGCAGTGTCTTTTGTTAAGAGGTTACAAATGGGTTTAGAGATTAAACTAAAGTCCTTTATAAACCTCCTATAAAATCCAGCATGTCCAAAAAATGAGCGAATTTCTTTAATGGTTTTTGGAGGGGGTAAATTGGCAATGACATCAACTTTTGCTTTATCAACTTCAATTCCATGAGATGACACGACATGTCCTAAAACAATTCCAGAAGTAATCATGTAATGACATTTTTTCCAATTTAAAAAAAGACCTTTTTCCTCGCATCTTTTTAAAACTTTTTCAAAATTTTCAAGACAATTATCAAATGTATTCCCAAAGACAGTTAAATCATCCATGAAAATTTCCAAACAATTTTCAACCATGTCGCAAAAAATGCTTAGCATACATCTTTGAAATGTTGCTGGGGCATTGCATAATCCAAATGGCATCCTTCTAAATGCAAATGCTCCAAAAGAACATGTGAATGTAGTTTTATCTTGATCTTCGAGTGCAATGGGAATTTGATAATAACCTAAATATCCATCAAGAAAACAGTAGTATGGATGACCTGCTACTCTTTCTAAAATTTGACCCAAAAATGGTAATGGAAAATGATCTTTTCTAGTGGCGTCATTTAAATTTCTATAATCAGTACACATCCGCCAACTAGATGGGACTCGACTTGTTAACAATTCACCTTTTTCATTTTTTACCACTGTGATGCCAGATTTTTTTTGAACTACTTGTGTTGGGTTTACCCACTTACTATCAGAAATAGGGTAGATAATCCCAACATCAAGTAGTTTGAGAACTTCAGTTTTCACAACATCTTTCATGTGTGGATTTAATCTCCTTTGTGATTGTTGAGATGTTTTAGCATTTTCTTCTAAATGAATTTTGTGTGTCCAAATTAGTGGATTAATGCCCTTGAGATCTTTTAGTGTCCAACCAATTGCATTTTTATGTCTTTTAAGCATATCAACTAATTTACCTTCTTGATCACTTTCTAGTTTGGAAGAAATTACCACCGGATATATTTCATCTTCTCCAAGAAATGCATACTTCAATTCTTCTGGCAAGGGTTTTAAATCCAATATGGGTGGTTCGTCTTTGTTCTCATATTTTGCATCAAATTCTTTCTCTGATCTTGGTAACGAGTGATACCTGATAAAATCATCAAGATCAATTTCAATATTTTCTTTAACAGTTTCAATTGAACAAATATCTAATTGATCACGAGTACTCCCTTCTTGAATGTTTTCTTCCACAAGAGTTTCAATAAGATTTTCATCTTCACTTTCATCTCCTTTGTCATGTGGTTGCTTTCAAAGATTAAAAACATTGAGCTCCAAGGTCATGTTACCAAATGACAACTTCATTATTCCATTTCTGCAATTTATAAGGGCATTAGAAGTTGCTAAAAATGGACGACCCAGAATTACAGGAATTGCATTACAAGCTTCGATAGGTTGTGTATCTATAACTATGAAATCGACAGGATATACAAAGTTATCAACTTGGACCAATACGTCTTCTACCATACCTCTTGGCACTTTAACAGATCTATCGGCAAGTAAAAGTGTTACCGAAGTATATTTTAACTCGCCTAGATTGAGTTCTTTATAAACTGAATATGGAAGTAAATTCACACTAGCTCCAAGATCAAGCAAGGCTTTTTTAATCTTTCGTTCTCCAATAATAAATGAAATAGTAGGACAACCAGGGTCTTTGTATTTAAAAGTATTATTATTTTGAATGATTGCACTTATTTGTTCGGCTAAAAATGCTTTCTTTTTCACATTCAATTTTCTTTTCACAGTGCACAAGTCTTTCCAAAATTTGGCATATGATGGTACCTGTTTTATTGCATCTAATAAAGGAATATTAACTTTTACTTGTTTAAAAATATCATATATATAAGAATTCAAATTTGATTTTTTCGTATTTTTTAATGCATGAGGGAATGGTGGTGACACTGTCTGTTGAACCTCCTCTTCGCAAGTTATGGGTTTCACTTTCTTACCCTTTGGAGTTGATTTATCATCATCTTCACAAGGTTCAAGAATGGATTTTTCCACAACCTTACCACTTCGAAGGATAATAACAGATTTTACTTGATCCATCGATTGAGTTCCAGAAGTTCCAGTTTGTGAATGATGATCCTTGGGATTAGGCAGAGGTTGTGAAGGAAATTTACCTTTTTCATGAACATTAAGTGCAGATGCAAATTTAGCAAGAGTATCTTTCAAATCTGTTATGGTTTGAGCAGTTTGAGTATTGATAGACTCTTGCTTTGCAATGAAAGAATTCAATGTATCTTCCAAATTTTTTTTAGGTGGAGGAACATAAGGTGCATAATTTGGAAAATTTTGTTGATTTTGGAAATGTGGTTGTGAAAATTGTGCAGTATTATCATTCCTCCAACTAAAATTTGGATGATTTCGCCAACTTGGATTGTAATTTTGAGAAAATGGTTCAAAATTTGGCCTTTTGAAATTGTTCAAAACATTGGCTTGTTCATGGAGACATTCTTTAAAAGAGGGCAAAGTGGGACAATCTTTTGTAAAATGATCACTTGTATCACAGATGTGACACACAATTTCTTGAACAGATTTTAATTGCCCATTCTTTTTCAATTCAAGTGCCTCAAATTTTTTTGCCAAAGAGGTAAATCTAGCTTGAAGATCATGTTCATCTTTGAGAGTGTACATACCTCCACTAGATGTAGGAGATTGAATCTTGTTTGATGGTTCGATTGTACCTATAGTGTCCCAATTTTGAGCATTTTCAGCTAATGAATCGAGATACTCAATTGCCTCATTTGGATCTTTATCTTCTAATGTTCCATTACACATAAATTCAACCATTTGCCTATCTTTAAGTGTTAAGCCTTCATAAAATTGAGAAACAAATATCCAAATTTCAAAACCATGATGTGGACAAAGATTAAGCAATTCTTTGTATCTATCCCAACATTGATAAAAATTTTCTCCTTGTTTTTGAGTGAAAGTGATGATTTGCCTTTTGAAAGAATTTGTTCTATGAGATGGAAAAAACTTTTTCAAAAATTCTTGTTGCAATTCATCCCAAGTTCGAATGGATCCCGATCTAAGATTTGTAGCCAAGTTTTAGCTTTATCTTTTAAAGAAAAAGGAAAAAGCTTAAGTCGAATGGTGTTCATGCTACAATTTAGATCATTATATGTGTTGCACACTTCTTCTAACTCTCGTAAATGCATGTATGGATTTTCAGAATCTAAGCCATGAAAATTGGGTAAAATTTGGATAATACCAGGCTTAAAATTGAAATGAGATGCATCAGGGGGAAAAACTAGACATGAAGGTGCACTAGTACGTGTAGGATTCATGTGATCTCTATGTGTTCTCCGTCTATCATGATCATGTTAAGATTGAATTTCATCTTCATTTTTTTGGATGGGTTCTTCCGCCATGTTTTGTAAAAATAAAGGGTTATTTCGAATGAGTCGACCACTAAGTGTACGTGACCAAATTCTCATGCAAATGCAAATGCAAAAGAATAAAAACACACAAAGGCAATAAAAATTCAAATAAAGAAAAATAAACTATAAACAAAATTAAATAGACTTGAAATTAAATTATACTTCCTCGGAAACGGCGCCGAAAACTAGTTGCGACTTTGATTGTTACTGTAATGCCCGAGAATTAATAACTGTAATTAACGATGATTTAATTATAATTTTATGTGATTATGAACGGATTAATCGGGACACGATTTGAGGCGGCGTGAAACGAATGATGTGCGAGGACAGTACCTCTCGCGCACATGCGCGAAATGGACAGAGGGACTCGCGCATATGCGCGGTGGGTGTGCGCGCATATGCGCGAGCTGTGCATGCCATGTCCAGAGAGCCTCGAGCATATGCGCGACGTGTATCCGCTCATACGCGCGAGACAACCCGAGAGTTGGCAAAACTGAATAATAGCCTCGCGCATATGCGCCGAGTAAGGGCGCGCATATGCGCGAGCTACCGTAAGATTGACGCGTCGAGACATTAGGTCTCGCGCATATCGCGCATATGCGCGAGACGTGCATCACAAAGACATGAGCCACGTTTTACGGAAGCATGCATGGTGTATATATATATATATATATATATACGAAGGTAAATTCGAAATCAGAGAGAAAAGGAAAAAAATCGAAGCCACTTTTCCATTTTGATTTTGGATCTGACTTCGGTACTGTGTTCATATCAACGCAGGCTACAACTGGACGTAAGTTTTACTACGTTTTGACATGTTTTGAAATTATGATGTTGTTGGAATTGAATACACGTCATATATGATGTTCTTGGCATGTTAGACATCATAGAATCGAAGTCAGATTTAGAAACGGAATGATTATGAAATTGTTATGATTTTCTGAAGTTAATTGACTGAGATATGATATCATATTATATTGGTATCGATTATTAGTTGAGGGAATTATTATCTGGTGATGTTATGTTGACCGGGATATGGGGATTGTGCGGTAATACCGTTGATTTTGAGTTATTGATCAGATTGGAATTGATTTAAACGGTATATTGATATGATATCATTGATATTGCCATTTCAAGATTGAAGAATTGACAGAGTTTGAATTCCTGACCGAAACTACGAACGAAAGGTATAAATTAATGTTGAGTTGGGATTGCAGAACTCGAGTGAGGTTTGGCTCGAGTTTCCATAAATCACATACTTTACCTTATTGTATTGATTTGATTGATGTACTTGTTCTCTTGATTTATAGACAGCAGGTATTAGATGAGTAATCTTGTGACAGAAGTGCCTGATAGTGGTGGGATCGCCACGGGCACATTGCACGATGTCACAAGATAGTGTATTGGCGATAGGACCACAGTCCATGATGGTTAGGTCAGGACACTAGATGTTTGGTTATATCGACTTGGATAGAACTGGAGTCTTTTCTATTACTGTTGGTCGATATAGGAATACCGACATCTTTATATCTAGGTGTTATGGTTATATCGACGTGGATAGAACTGGAGTCTTTTCTATTACTGTTGGTCGATATAGGAATACCACATCTGGAAACCGGGATCCCTAGGCTAGGATTGAGTCTAGTCTGAGTCGTGGAGTCACGAGCATTGTCGACAGTTTGATATTGATTATGTTTCAGCTTTTGATATATATTGCTGTTATCTATCCATGCTTTTATGTTTATCATATGACTGCATGTTTCGTTGATTTATACTGGGATTATATTCTCACCGGAATTATCCGGCTGTTGTCTTGTTTGTATGTGTACATGACAACAGGTGGGACAGGATCAGGGTCCAAGAGATGAGGAGAGATCGTGATAGAGTGGAGACCTCGGACTTCGATGTATCTAGGGTTGTGACATTTGATAGATGTTGAACCTTAGTTTTATTTAGTTGTAGACGATATAGGACATGTACTATATTATATACTGTGTTGTATATTAGTTTGATTTCACTACATTCCGCACTAAAAAGAAAAAAAATTTATGACCCTAATTACTTGATTAGTAAATTGATCCTGATGACGATTAAGAATTGATTAGCATCCGGGTCCCCACAGTTACACTCCCAAGAGCAGGTTGTCCACAAGTAGTATAATTCAGTGAGTCAGATATCGTATCCACAGGGAAGCTAAGGTATTTACAAGTCCACTACAATGTCTTTTTGTTTTGTTTTTGTTTTTGTTTCTTTTTAATTTTAATTGTTTGAATCTTTAATGGGTAAATTTTAATTGTTCAAATTTTAATTTAAGTAGTTGAGATTAAAGGATCCACTCTTGGTATTTTAATAAATTTAACATTAACGAACAATATTGAAGTCCACTTAATAAAATGGTTCCAATATATTAAATAATCATATTTATATTATGTTATATATTATTATCTCATAAGTATATAATATATACATAAACTTATAAATGTGGTCAAGTATTTATTGTGCTATATATATTTGTAAACACTAAATCAAGGTTGCCACTTTAAATGGTTGGTAAAACCAAACTAACATTTAAATGGTTCCAAGAATTTAGTGTAACATATAGCAACAATAAATCAAAACTCCCACTTATAAGTAGGGTATAAAAATGTTTAAAGAAATAAAATTAACATAAACAATAAATAATGATTAAATAATATAAAACATAGATTCTTACCTTTTAATAACCTTATTATCATGCCAAGAGTTTCATCTTATCATCTCAACTTTAGGAAGTTAGCTATTCATTATTCAAAGTGTAAAACTTTGAATATGAAATTAACATGCTAATTGTATTTAAATGAAGAAATAAAGAAAAAATATAGAGAGAAATATTATGAACTCAAAGGTTTGTTCATAGAATGAGGGATATCTCAATACATTACAATGCACCCTTATTTATAGCCAAATTTGGGGAGACAACCCCAAATAAAATATTATTTTTTTACACATAACTCTTCATTGGTGTTCCAAGATGTTATATTATATTACACATCACTTTTGAAAATCTTCTTCTCCGAATTTGCTTCTTCACATAAAAAGAAACATGTGGATAATTGAGTTGTCTAGTTGTGGTATTTTTTCAAACCATTTGACCAAGTAATTTGAGAGATATGGTCAAAATACTAGAGCATGTTAAAACTGTCACTCCTTTGGTAACTTTATTTGTTGCTTAATTTGATCCCAATTGTGAGAGGATTTTTATCTCATGCTTGCCACCAATATTGTAGATATTAAAATCAACTTTCTACAGGTCCAAGAATCATCTTAATCCCATTTGCAACGCCAAGTTTATTCTTGCTTTATCAAACCTGTAAAAAACAGTAAAAACTTGTAATTACACAACAACTTATATTTTATACAATTTATTATAAAACATATAATATTTAAACATTTAGTAAAACAAAAACTATATATTTATATTATAAAACATTTAATTATTGTACAATTTTTATGTTTATCACCAACCCTTTTCGTACTACCCAGGTGTAAAATGACCATTTTGTCCCTGGACTTAAAATTTCTCGATTTTAAACTTTTCTCACTCTTATTGACTGGAGACTATCCCAAATAAATATTTAAACTTAAATTTAATTTCTAATATTTCTATTTAACGTAAAATCGAGCATTTCGATATTTCTTAATTAATAAATCATGAAACGTTTAATTCTCGAATTAATTCAAACTTAGATATTTTCTTTCCAAACTTTAAACTTAAACATTTTATACCTAAACTACCCTAGTAAACCATGGATCGACCCTCGTGGACCATGGTTCGAACCCCTTTCCATTCTAAGCCAATTTTGAATCCTAGCCTCTACCTCAAGCCACGGCTCCCCTAAACACCGAGCCACCCCCGAGCCACCAAAGACCAAACCTAACCCTGACCCTCCTGAACCTTACCTGAACCCTCTTGGACCAACAACCCAGCCCCCGGCCCACGCGAACCATCCGCGCGTAAGCTATCAACGTCGCGGCCCTCCTACATCGAGCCACCATGGACCATGCTGCACCAACTTAAGCCATGACCCTGAACCATCCTTCCTAGACCCTCCTGGACCTGCCTAGCCTGCCCTAAAAAATTTCTACACCACTTCTTCAGATATCGTCCAACGCGTGCATGGGCAGAGTCCTTGGACGCTTGGAGTCTTCCCTAACTGCTGTCCATGGCTAGGACTCTTCCTAACACTGAACCACGTCCAGCACGGCCCCTTCCCAAGCCCTGGCAAAGCCGCACGCGAGCCCCTTACCTAGCCGATCCCCAACTCAAGGAAATCCATCAAGAAAACACCATGTTCATCCATCCTTGGCCAAGCTTGGCTCCGGCCTACGTTCCACCTATAAACGACTCAGTTTCCATCCTTTAAACACATCCTATTAGCAGTGTGTCCTTAAAATTCATAAAGTTTTTCAAACAAGCCTAAAATAATCAAAAAACGTTGAAAATATTTATCCTATCCTTACGTTTCATGTTGATATATTTTTCATTCAAAAATAAATAAAACAGGAATAATATGATTTGAATGATGCGTCAAAGGAATTTAGAAACGTGCCTTTGCGTTTTAGAACGCTCGAATATACAATAGTTGACAAGGGGCACGGAGAAGTATGAACAGGCGAGGACGAATCCTTGATTTCTCCTCCTCAAGTTTTTGAAATATTGTGTGTGTTGTGTGTGTGAGATTTTGGTTGAATGGCTCCCAAAAAGACCTAGGATTTCTTTCTTTTTTATACATATTTTGATTTGCATGTTAATGGGCTTAGGTTATAACCCACAGGTCCCAGGAGATGAGGAGAGATCGTGATAGAGTGGAGACTTCGAACTTTGATGTATATAGGGTTTGGCACTTGATAATTAGATGTTGAAACTTAGTTTTTACTGATTTGTAGACGGTACGGGACTTGTACTTTATTTTATACTGAGTTGTATATTAGTTTGATTTCACTACATTCCGCATTAAAAAGAAAAAAATTTTATGACCCTAATTACTTGATTAGTAAATTGATCCTGATGACGATTAAGAACTGATTAGCGTCCGGGTCCCCACAAACTAAGGTTCAACATCTAATTATCAAGTGCCAAAACCCTATATACATAAAAGTCCGAAGTCTGCACTCTATCACGATCTCTCCTCATCTCCTGGACCCTGATCCTGTCCCACCTGTTGTCATGTACACATACAAACAAGACAACAGCCGGATAATTCCGGTGAGAATATAATCCCAGTATAAATCAACGAAACATGCAATCATATAAACAAATATAAAGCATGTAACAGATAACATCAATATGTATCAAAATCTGAAACATAATCAATACCAGACTGTCAACAATACTCGTAACTCTACAATTCAGACTAGACTCGATCCTAGTCTAGGGTTCCCGGTTTCCAGAAGTTGGCATTCCCATATCGACCAACAGTAATAGAAAAGACTCAAGTTCTATCCACGTCGATAGGGTATCGATCACCAGTAATAGAAGAAGCTCTGATTCTATCCACATCGATATAGTATCGATCACCAGTAATAGATGAAACTCCGATTCTATCCACATCGATATGATATCGATCATCAGTAATAGAAGAGTTACGATTCTATCCACATCGATACAGTACCGATCACCAGTAATAGAAGAAGCCACATTTCTATCCACATTGATAGCCAATCATCCGGTGACAGACTTTGGCACTATCGCCCATACACTATCTTGTGACATCGAGCCATGTGCCCGTGGCGATCCCGCCACTATCAGGCACTTCTGTCACAAGATTACTCGTCTAATACCTGCTATCTATAAATCAAGAGAACAAGTACATCAATCAAATCAATGCGAATATCAATGCAATAAAATAAAGTATGTGATTTAGGGAAACTCAAGTCTAAACCGACTTAAGTCGATCTCCCGATACCACATTGACTTATACCTTTCGTTTGTGGTTTCGGTTTGAAATTCAAACTCTGTCAATCCCTCGATCTGGCAATGGCAATATCAATAATATCATATTAATATACCGCTCAAACCAACTCCAATCTGATCAATAATTCAAAATCAACGGTATAACCGCACAATCCCGATATCACGGTCAATATAACATCACCAGATAATAATTCTCTCAACTAATAATCGATAACAATACAATCGGATATCATATCTCAGTCAATTAACTTCAGAAAATCATAATAATTCCATAATCAGTCCGTTTCTTAATCTGATTTCGATTCTATGATGTCTAACATGTCAAGAACATCATATATGAATTACATTCAATTCTGACAATAGCATAATTTTAAAGCATGTCAAAACATAGCAAAACTTACGTCCAGTTGTAGCCTACGTCGATAGGAACACAGTACCGTACTCGGATTCAAAATCAGACGGACGGATTTATCGCAAATCAAAATCTAAAATCAAAACTTGAAGTTGGCCTCGGTTTTCATTTCTCCCTTCCATTTTCTGAATGAACCCTTGGATGTATATATATATCCCTACACATTGCATGAGAAAGGAACGTGGCTTCATTTTTAATCCAACACATCTCGCGCATATGCGCGACCTAAATCGGCGCATATGCGCGAGACCTTCTGGTCTTCGCACATTTTTTCTCGGCAGCTCGCGCATATGCGCGACACCTTTCGCGCATATGCGCGAGACTCTCTGGAGTTGTGATTGAACCTTCACACAGCTCGCGCATATGCGCGAGACCTTCTGTCCAATTCGCGCATGTGCGCGTCTCATGTCGCGCATGTGCGCCGATGGTACATTTTCACACGTTACTTCAAATCGTGTCTCGGTTAATCCTTTCATAATCATATCAAATTATAAATCAATAATTACAGATTACTAGGGTTAAATTTTCGGGCATTACATTTCTCCCCCCTAAGATATGATTTCGTCACCGAAATCACAGGCAATCCATCATATCAATAAGAAGGTATGTAATAAAACTGAACAAAAATTTACATCAGTAAAACAATGCTGGGAATTCTTGTCTCATATCCGATTCAGTCTCCCAAGTGGCTTCTTCAACGACATGACGAGTCCATTGTACTTTCACCAACGGAATCATCTTCGTTCTGAGCTGTTTTTCCTTACGATCGATAATCCGAATGGTTTCTCGACATAACTCAATGTCTCATCCAGCTCGATCTCGTCGGGTTGAATAATATGTGAATCATCAGGGAGATGCTTCCGCAGCATTGATACATGAAAGACATCATGTATTCCAGATAATGAAGGCGGCAATGCTAGTCGATAGGCACGATCTCCTATCTTTTCAAGAATCTCATAAGGACCGACGTATCGTGGAGACAACTTCCCTTTCTTTCCAAATCGGACAACACCTCTGAATGGAGAAATCTTCAAAAATACTCGATCTCCAGTCTCAAATACCAACGGTCTACGTCGAAGGTTGGCATATTTGGCTTGTCGGTCCTGTGCTGCCTTCATTTTCTTCTGAATTAGTTTCACCTTTTCAGTCATATCTTTGATCATGTCAGGTCCAGTCTCAAGAACTTCAGAGATATCATCCCAATAAAGAGGGGATCGACATTTCTTTCCGTACAACGCTTCGAATGGTGCCATCTCAATACTCGTTTGATAGCTGTTGTTGTACGAAAATTCACAAAGTACGAAAATTCACAAAGAGGCAATGCATCTTGCCAGTTAGTGCTAAAGTCAAGCACTACAGCTCTCAACATATCTTCCAATGTCTGAATCGTCCGTTCTGACTACCCGTCAGTCTGAGGATGATATGCGGTACTCAGAAGTAACTTCGTACCGAGAGATTGCTGCAAACTCTGCCAGAAGTGCGAAGTAAACCGAGGATCACGGTCTGAAACAATCGACTTCGGCGCTCCGTGCAGTCTAACCACTTCCTTGACATAGATATCGGCCATCTGATCATATCTATATGTCATCTTGTATGGAATAAAGCATGCTGATTTGGTCAATCGATCAATTACGACCCAAATCGCATCGTAACCTCGGGAGGAACGGGGTAATTGTGTCACAAAATCCGTGGAAATGTGATCCCATTTCCATTCAGGAATAGAAAAACTCTGTAATAGTCCTCCAGGTTTCTTTCTTTCAGCCTTCACCTGTTGGCAATTCAGACACTTGGCTACAAATTCAGTAACATCCGATTTCATTTGCTTCCACCAATATTGTGTCTTCAAATCATTATACATTTTCCTGCCACCAGGATGAATGCTAAAACGACTGTTGTGCGCTTCTGCTAGTATTCGTTGTCTCAAATCCAAAACATTCGGCACAACAAGACGATTATTCACATACAAAATACCATTTTGAACCTGATATTCCGATCGATGTCCAGCTCTGACCATAGCAATCAACTTCTGTATAACCTGATCAACTTCCTGAGCTGCTTTAATTCTCAAAATCAGCTCTGGTTCAGCTTGAATCGCATATAATCTTAGAGGCCGACAGTCTGTTTCAAAGGCTAATCCAGACAAACAGCAGTCTTTAATCAAATTCGAAACACCCCTAGTCGATAAGGATAGAGAACATACCTTTCGACTCAGTGCATCAGCTGCTGCATTAGACTTTCCTGGATAGTATTTGATTTCACAATCGAAATCCTTTATCAAATCAAGCCATCTTCGTTGCCTCATATTCAGCTCGGATTGTGAAAACAAATACTTCAAGCTCTTGTGATAAGAATATATCTCAAATTTCTCGCCGTACAGATAATGTCGTCATATCTTCAATGCAAAGACGATGGCTGCCAATTCAAGATCATGAATTGGATAACGAGATTCATGGGGTTTCAGCTGTCTCGAGGCATAAGCAATCACATGCCCCCGCTGCTTCAAAACACAACCCAATCCGCAGTGAGATGCATCACAATAAACAACAAAATCACCAGTACCTGACGGGATAGTCAACACTGGAGCACTGGTAAATTTTTTCTTCAATTCGAGAAAACTGGTCTCACATTCCTCAGACCAAACGAATGGAGCATTCTTTTGAGTCAACTGTGTAATCGGTTTGGCAATACTCGAAAAATCTTTATTAAATCGGCGATAATATCCTGCCAAACCCATAAAGCTGCGTATCTCTGGTACAGATGTCGTTCTCGGCCAAGAAATCACTGCCTCAACCTTACTGGGATCAACTGATATCCCGTCTCCAGATATAATATGCCCCAGAAATACCACCTGTTTCAACCAGAACTCGCATTTTGATAGTTTAGCATATAATTTCTCCGCCGTCAAAATTCGCAACACAGTTCTTAAATGTTCAGCATGCTCCATCACATTCTTCGAATAAATCAAAATATCATCGATGAAGATAATCACGAAATCATCGAGATATTTCTGAAAGACCTTATTCATCAATCCCATAAATACCGCCGGTGCATTCGTCAAACCAAATTTCATGACAATAAATTCATAGCGTCCATACCTGGTTCTGAATGCTGTCTTTGAGATATCAGAATCCCTGACTCTCAGTTGATGGTATCCAGATCTCAGATCGATCTTGGAATACACCGAAGAACCCTGCAACTGATCAAATAAATCATCAATACGAGGCAATGGATATTTATTCTTTACCGTTGCCTTGTTCAGTTGCCGGTAGTCAATAAAAAGTCTCATCGGCCCATCCTTCTTCCTCACGAACAGTACTGGAGCGCCCCAAGGAGAAACACTCGGTCTCATATATACCTTGGCCAGTAAATCCTCCAACTGTTCTTTCAACTCTTTCAACTCAATCGGTGCCATCCTGTACGGAGTCCTCGAAATCGGAACTGTTCCTGGCATCAACTCAATGCTGAAGTCTATCTCTCGAATCGGAGGCAATCCAGGAATCTCATCTGGAAAGACATCAGCAAACTCACACACCACTGGCAAGTCCGCCAATGATGGGCTCGACTTCAGTAAATCAACTGAATATACTAGGAATCCATCTGCTCCTTTCTGCAATAATCGAGTCATATTTATTGCAGATATCAAAGGAATTCTAGCTTGAGAACCCTTACCGTAAAATTTCCACTCCTCAGCCATTTCAGGTCTGAATCGAACAATCTTGTGGAAACAATCGACTGTAGCCCTGTACTTGGTCAACGTATCGATACCGATAATACAATTAAAGTCAAATATCCCAAGCACAATACAGTCTAACTCAATTTCATGCCCATCATACTGCAGTATACACGATCTAACAGATTTCACTGATATCAAACCCGTCCCCAAAGGAGAAGAGACAGACACTACCGCAGATAATGACTCAATAGGCAAAGAATGCATCAAAGCAAATCGCTCAGATATAAATGTATGTGATGCACCAGTATCAATCAATACATAAGCAGGATAACTAGAAATAAAACAGTTACCTGCAACAACATCATCAGGTGCATCCTGTGCCTGCTCCTCAGTCAAAGCGAACACTCGGGTCTGCTGTCTAGGAGGCTGGCTCACTGTCTGGCTCCCTCCTGGCCTCGGCTGTGACTAAGTAGGCGGTGCTGGCTGGAAGGAATGAACAGTAGCAGATCGTCTCCCTGTCTGAGCCACTGATCTAGATGACTCAGCGGCCTAGGATCCCTGGGCACTTCGCTGTGGACACACTCGGGCAAAGTGTCCATGCTGGTTACAAATGCGGCAGTTGCCGAACACTCCTCGGCACTGTTCTGTGGAATGCTTCCCTCCACAAGTGCTACAGTAAGGTCCTGTATAACTCTGGCCTTGACCAGTCAGTCTCGAGCCACTCGAACTGGATGAGCTACTTCTAGATTTCTTGAATTGCTTTCTCTTAGTTTTCAAGAAATCTTTCTTCCCACTACCACTGCCGCTTTCATATTGAGAAGATGGTGGAAACATCTGTGATCTTGGTGCTGCAGGCACAAACGAAGCCTCTTTCTGTCTCATCAGATCGGCTTCGGCTCCCTTTACTCGATTCAAGGCATCAGTAAAGTTCTGTGGCCTCCCTGTATTCACCAAGGTAAAGATTTCAGGATTTAGGCCATTTATGAACTGGTCCGCAACGGCCTCATCATGTTCAGCTACGTGGGGAGCAAATCGGAGCAGTGTAGAGAATTTGGCCACATATTCCTCAATATTTAGCTGGCCCTGCCTCAAGTTTGCAAACTTGGCTCCCTTGTCCTTTCTATACGACACTGGAAAGAACCTTTGATAAAATTCATTTCTAAAGACATTCCAGGTGATAGTCGTACCTCGTTGTTCCAAGGCCCGCTTTGCGGTAATCCACCAGTTCTTTGCCACATCGTGTAACTGGTGCCCTATCAGTTTCACCCTCTTCTCATCAGTATAGTCCAAGGACTCAAACAACATCTCGATATCATCTAACCAACTCTCGCATTCCACTGAATTCTCCGTACCCTTCAGAGTTGGTGGATGGAACGGCTGAAATATCTTTAACAAGGTCTCCATTGGAGTGGCTGTAACGTCCATTGAAGGATTTGAAGTACTACCCTGTTCAGGTACTCTTCTCGGAGGCATATCTGATAATCAAAAGGATTAGTAATCCCAATACACAAATATGTTTCAGTCCTCCTCCGATCATCTTACTGCTGATCCAGAATCGGTGTTGATCCATTCTCAATAACACATGTTTTCAAATCAAGTCAGATAAACATGCATTATAAAGCAGTAAATCAAGCTAGCAATCAAAAGCAGGAAA
Organism: Primulina tabacum; assembly: GCF_025594145.1. Taxonomy (NCBI): domain Eukaryota; kingdom Viridiplantae; phylum Streptophyta; class Magnoliopsida; order Lamiales; family Gesneriaceae; genus Primulina; species Primulina tabacum. Next base: position 28,005,419 of record NC_134561.1, on the reverse strand, counting down.
GAAAACCTCAATCTACCCCGCTCACTAGCTCCTATCTCAGTCTCAAGGATCTATCGCTCTGATACCACCTATTGTGGGGACCCGGACGCTAATCAGTTCTTAATCGTCATCATGATCAATTTACTAATCAAGTAATTAGGGTCATAAAATTTTTTTCTTTTTAATGCGGAATGTAGTGAAATCAAACTAATATACAACTCAGTATAAAATAAAGTACAAGTCCCGTACCGTCTACAAATCAGTAAAAACTAAGGTTCAACATCTAATTATCAAGTGCCAAAACCCTATATACATCAAAGTCCGAAGTCTCCACTCTATCACGATCTCTCCTCATCTCTTGAACCCTGATCCTGTCCCACCTGTTGTCATGTACACATACAAACAAGACAACAGCCGGATAATTCCGGTGAGAATATAATCCCAGTATAAATCAACGAAACATGCAATCATATAAACAAATATAAAGCATGTAACAGATAACAACAATATGTATCAAAATCTGAAACATAATCAATATCAGACTGTCAACAATACTCGTAACTTCACAATTCAGACTAGACTCAATCCTAGTCTAGGGATCCCGGTTTCAAGAAGTTGGCATTCCCATATCGACCAACAGTAATAGAAAAGACTCCAGTTCTATCCACGTCGATAGGGTATCGATCACCAGTAATAGAAGAAGCTCGGATTCTATCCACATCGATATAGTATCGATCATCAGTAATAGAAGAGTTACGATTCTATTCACATCGATACAGTACCGATCACCAGTAATAGAAGAAGCCACATTTCTATCCACATCGATAGCCAATCATCCGGTGACAGACTTTGGCACTATCGCCCATACACTATCTTGTGACATCGTGCCATGTGCACGTGGCGATCCCGCCACTATCAGGCACTTCTGTCACAAGATTACTCGTCTAATACCTGCTATCTATAAATCAAGAGAACAAGTACATCAATCAAATCAATGCAAATATCAATGCAATAAAATAAAGTATGTGATTTAGGGAAACTCAAGTCTAAACCGACTTAAGTTGATCTCCTGATACCACATTGACTTATACCTTTCGTTCGTGGTTTCGGTTTGGAATTCAAATTCTGTCAATCCCTCGATCTGGCAATGGCAATATCAATAATATCATATTAATATACCGCTCAAACCAACTCCAATCTGATCAATAATTCAAAATCAACGGTATAACCGCACAATCCCGATATCCCGGTCAATATAACATCACCAGATAATAATTCTCTCAACTAATAATCGATACCAATACAATCTTATATCATATCTAAGTAAATTAACTTCAGAAAATCATAATAATTCCATAATCAGTCTGTTTCTTAATCTTACTTCGATTCTATGATGTCTAACATGTCAAGAACATCATATATGAATTACATTCAATTCTGACAATAGCATAATTTTAAAGCATGTCAAAACATAGCAAAACTTACGTCCAGTTGTAGCCTACGTCGATAGAAACACAGTACCGTACTCGGATTCAAAATCAGACGGACGGAAATCAAAATCTAAAATCAAGACTTGAAGTTGGCCTCGGTTTTCATTTTCTGAATGAACTCTTGTATGTATATATATATCCCTACACATTGCATGAGAAAGGAACGTGGCTTCATTTTTAATCCAACACTTCACGCGCATATGCGCGACCTAAATCGGCGCATATGAGCGAGACCTTTTGGTCTTCGCACATTTCTTCTCGGCCGCTCGCGCATATGCGCGACACCTTCCGCGCATATGCGCGAGACTCTCTGGAGTTGTGATTGAACCTTCACACAGCTCGCGCATATGCGCGCCTTCCTGTCGCGCATATGCGCAAGACCTTCTGTCCAATTCGCGCATATGCGCGTCTCATGTCGCGCATGTGCGCCGATGATACTGTCCTCGCACATACATTTTCACACGTTACTTCAAATCGTGTCTCGGTTAATCCTTTCATAATCATATCAAATTATAAATCAATAATTACAGATTACTAGGGTTAAATTTTCGGGCATTACAGGTTTTGGGCGTTTGAGTTTAGGAGCAATTGAGCCTACTAATCATAGGTAATTTAGGCCCAATAAAACCTATTTAATTGAAAAATAAAATTTTATAAAAATTAGTTTTCATAAATACTAATTTTGATCTTTTTAAGTCCCTTGTTTTGCCCAAAATCGACTTCCTGGATAAAATCGAGCTCATCTCGTAAAATAATTTGAAATTTACCTTTTTTAGAAAAATTTAATCTTTTTTAATCATGTTAATAAGCCTTGAAAATATTTATTGAAAAATATTTATTTTATCTTGGTCGTCACTAGTTTCCATTCCCAAGCCCATTATAGAATATTCTGGCAAAATCTACAGTTTTCATTAAATCATACAATTAGACCCTTAACCATGTAATGTGCATCATGTAAGCATTTAAAATCAATTAAATAAAAAATTAGAAAATTTAATCCATTTGCATGCATATGTTTTACCTCGGTTGACTTTTGGATGTTACAACACCATTTGACTGCCACACTCTGAAATAAAATTAACTCTGCTGATGCACACAATCAAATTTGATTCCCTCAAGGATAATACTATGAAAAACCTCAAGCAGGTTACCAAGGATATCATTGCATTATTTCTCCTTGTAGATCAACTAAAGAAGGACTGAGTGACAGTTTCAGCTCTTTTTCAGACTCAGGACATGCTTATCAACCAAATTGACTTCGTGAACACAAGTATGTCAAAACGGATGATTTTAATGCAGGAATAGATGTTTAATGCCATGTCTCAAGTTAGCTTAGAGATCTGCCTTCTTTCCAACCTTGTTGTTGTTGACAAAAAAGGGGAAGAAGAGCAATCAGATAAGTCAAAGAAATGACCTAGTCAATCAACTGATCAAGAAACTGCTTACAAAATAGATAAAAAGTGAATAGCGGTCAGTTAAGTTAGGTCTTATTGTATTTGTTCGAATATGTACAATTGAAGATTGATTTATCTACAATGAGGTTTATCAATTCTTGATTTCTATGTTTTGTCAAACACCAAAAAGAGAGAAATTGTTAAAATCAAAATTTCGGAGTTTGAAAAATATGAAGAGAAATGAAAGATTTCCACCGACCATAAGAGTTTGAAGTACTTCTTCACCCAAAAATAGTTGAACATGAGCAACGTAGATGGTTAGAGTTGAAAATGATTACAACTGCGATATTAGCAACCATCTGAGAAAAGCTAATATGTTAGGATCGGTTTGAAGGGTCAAAGTGTTTAGAAGGAGGGTTGAATAAACACTTTAAGATTTTTGACTCTTTTTTGATAATGGTGAAACAGATTCCAATGATCTTGATGTCAATATCAGTTAGTTCACTAATAAAAGTGTGGAAATAAACCAACTGATAGATTGAACACTTAACGAATATCTGAAAAAACAACACAAATATTTTAAGGATGTTCGAGGGGCTTCAAATGCTCCTACGTCACCTCTTCTATCACAAGAATAGGTTTTCCATTAAAAGTCATTGAGTAATTACAGAAGCTGTGATAAGTCAATTCAGTTTGGACATAGACACTTCCAAACTGGAACTATTAGTTCCTTTTACAATTTATCATTTTACAATTGATTTTCTTTTCTTAGAACGATTGATATTAGAAGATCGAATACAACAATGTAATGTGCTAGTGCTTTAGCTCAGATGATAGCCTGAAAGCTATGAAATATCTCTGTTAAGTGTGAGATTTTTTGTATGACTATCGTAACTTTAACATTGAATGCATTAATTAATATCGTAACTGTAACACTGAATGCATTAATTAAGAGTGAGCTTTTCTGTATGAATATCTATTAAGTGTCAGCTTAACTCCTCGGCTATTTATAGGCTTTGCTTCCAATGGTAACATTGAATGCATTAATTAATACTTATCTATTGATTTGTCTTTCTGAATATGTCAAAATTCTTCTTACAATAGTACACTGTAGCATTCTGCTACGCGGTGCTCCTTCTGATAGTTGCAGTCTGCTACATACAAATTGTCGGTTGGTAGCTGCGCTTTTACTAATGATGTGTCAAACCGATTGTCAATTGACAATATAGTAGATCAGTAGAGCTGACTGTGTGACCGATCAGTTCCAACCGATGGTTCAATTAACTTTACAAATTCAGTTAACTTCTATAAGTTCGATTTCCTCCTATTGTTTATGTAACGTATCGTATTTTTAACAACTTTAAAATTTGCGGAAAAATAAAAATTTTCTTAAATCTGAAATCAATATTCAAATTGCGATAACACTAAACTGTTCATCCAAAATAATTGCAACAAAATATCACAAATAAAGTTTGCTAAAAATACTTGTTTAAATAACATAAACCATAACGTGAAATCAGAGTATTAAAATCGTCATGCATAAAACCTTAAAACGTGGGCAGTCCTCGGGTTTAGCCTCCTGCTCAGTCCAAGCCGGCTCATTGGTCCCCACCCCTCGTCTCCTCAAAGTGCATCGATCAAGTCTAATGAGTGTAAAGACTCGACATGTATAAACTGGAGATAGCAAGTACTACATAATAAAACCACATGCATCTTTAAAGTAGGGCTTACATACTTGAAACTTGAACGTAATAGCATAAACATACTTGAAACTTGAACGTAGTAGCATAAACGTAGACGTGCCATCATCATAAAACTTTTCTTAAACATACTTGCATCATTCATGCTTGAGCATACATAACATCATTTTGCGTAGAGATATGTTTCAAAGCAAGTGACCCCTACATAAAAGCGCCTGATCAGACTAAACCACAGTACTGGGCTGGCAGGAAAAGTCCATTACCACATACATGAGATCCCCGATCATGCTTTACCGGGTGGATTGGTCCCTAGTCATGCTTTATCGCTTTCCAATCTTGATCTAAACCTAGTCATGCTTTACCAAGGTGGAGAAGTCCTCAACCACGTTCACCGACTTCCAAACACGTTCATAATTTGGTCACAAGACATTTAGCATACCTCAAAAACATAAAAATATTTTCTTTTGCACGTCGAACATACTTACTTGGCGTTGAGAGATTCGTTGGATCTCGCTTGGGGCCACTGCTGCACATATTAACATGAGTTCGAATACCTGTCTTGCATGACTTAGACGTATAGTCATGCTCACACTCAAAAATGACAAATTTCCTTATGACATTTTAAATCTCTCGGGACTCGACCTCGTTTAATCATCAAACAAAATCATGACATCAAACCCCAAATCGATCCCTAAAAAAAATTTAAATTATTTTTTTTATAAGGGCTACACGACCCTGTGTAAGGGTCCGGGTAGATGCTGAAATTTCATATTTTAAAGAAAAAAAGGCACGGACCCCGTGTAAGGGTCCGGTTTCGGGTCCATGTAGGTGCTGAAATTGTGAACAAACGAACTTCCCTACACTTGTGACTTAATCATACTCACTCGATCATAAGGACCGTGAACCAACACCTCAAGACCCATCCTAGGATGCAAAGGCACTTATTCAAACTAAAACAAACACCCCAAAACAACTACGCATCACAAACAACGGAACTCAATCTGTGAACACGACATTTGACACCAAAACGCATCCTACGACTTTTAATGCAGACAACTGCATATCGATCCGAACCGACACACCAAAAACCATCTCAACATCATACTCAACATGCTTAAACGCAGCAGCAAATACCCGTCGATCCCCAACAAAGTCTGCAACAATAAAACTTCAAGAACACATCAAGAAGGCACTTTTCAGAAAAACACAGTTTGAGCAGTCCCTCGAAAACGATCATAACTCACTCATTTCTTATCAAAATATTTCGAATTTACTGTAAAATCGAAGGTATAAAAAATTTCTACGTTTTATATGTTGAAAGGTTTTCCAGAAAATTAACCGAAAAGTTGCAGTAATTAAAATGACAACAAATTTCGATTTTTAGATCCAAAAACGTTTCAAAAATCGATCCAACAAATTTCTGCTCAAACTTTGTACATCATACATAAATTTTTACGAATAATAATCATCAGAACACATAATATGACGAGATCGACGCAGGAATAATAGAATATATGTGCCTTTAATCTTTAAAGTTACCGAAACGACGACACCGAAGCGGGGAAGATGCGAAGGTTGATCCGGAACAATTTGTGGCTCGATTTTCTTGAAGAAACCCAACGAAAATTGCTGGAAATATTTTAAGAGGAGTGGCTTCTGATGTTTTCTCTATCAACCCTAGGTTTTCTTTTAAGATAATAAAATGAAATGGGAAGGAAATGAAGTGTGTGTGTGTGTGTGTAGTCGTGAGTGAGTGTGTGAGATAGTTTGTGTGTGTGAGTTGTGTAGTTAAATTAGGGGAAATTATTGCTTAATTACACAGTTAATAATGCTAACTAAAATACTAATTGAAATATTAACTTACCTTTAACTTTACTAACAAACCCCAAATTAAAGTTTAAAATACAAACTTGATAAACTTTAAAAGTTTTAAATTCCTAAAATCACAAAATGAATAAGTTTGGATTTAAAATGCTGAAAAACTAAATAAATCATTTAAAATGCCCCATTCTAACTTAAAATAAAATACCGCATTTTAAAATTGCCAAAATCGTCGTTGGTCACTATTCCTCGATCCTGCATCGAATAATCGCTTGAAACATGAAGATCGGAAAAACATTTTAACGTGCATCACATAAAAATAAATAATTTAAAATAATGAAATTTCATAAATCATGCATCGCTAAACTCATTTTAAAATTAAATAAATAATTTAACAATTTAATTAAATACACGGGTTTTACGTGTACTGAATTTGGCTCTACAATTTAACTCTTTAATTATCAGTTCGGGAAACTTCAGTTTGAGTAGTTTCAACTCGAATTAATTAAGTTGAACCGATCAGTTCTGCAATCTTCAAAAGCTTTAATTGTCAAACTCTAAAATCCTGATTCTAAAAATTTCCTCCATTTTGGTGTTGGACAAAACATAGAATTCAAGAACTGATAAACCTCATTGAAGATAAAATAATCTTCAAATGTACAGATTCGTACAAATACAATAAAACCTAACTGAACTGACTGCTCTTCACTTCTTAGCTCTTTTTCAGCAGATCCTAGATCAGTTGATTGACTAGGTCTTTTCTTTACTATATTTGATTGTTATTCTTCCCTTTTTTGTCAACACTAACAAGGTTAGAAAAAAGGTGGACTTCTGACCCGACTTGAGATATAGCATTCAGCATATGTTCCTGCTTCAAATCCATCCGCTTTGAAATACTTGTGTGCACGAAGTCAATTCGGTTGATAAGCATGTCTTGAGTCTGGAAGACATCTGGAACTGTCACTTGGTCCTTCTTTAGTTTATCTACAAGGCGAAATAATGAAGTGATATCTTTGGTAACCTGCTTGATGTTCTTCATGGTATTCTCTTTCATAGAATCAATTTTAAATGTTTGCATTAGCTGAGTTGACTTCATTTCGGAGACATTTGAGATTAGGTTGTGCAAACTTGACTTAATCTCTTCAATCATAATATCAGTAGTTATAGGTATTTCAGGATACTAGATTTCATATGCGGCAGGTGCTTTGCCTTTGTCCTTTTCGCTGAAAATTACCATGGCTAGACATTGTGATTCAATCTCAGTTAATTGTTCTAATTCTGTAACAACTTCTTCAACTTCTTCCTGCTGAGAATCTGGAACTAAATTAGTAGGCTGAGCAACAGTTGAGCTAGATGGCACACCAGTTGGCACTTGCAAATGAGCTATTTGCTCAGAGTGCAACTGAGCCACATCAGTTTGTTGTTGATGTTCAGTCCTAGCAATTGACCGAACCATAGTCTCAATTTCTTTCACCATAGCCTCCAAGGCTAGTTTTTTTGTTTAGTTTTGACATACTTCTTTTTCAGTTGGCTCGAAGCTCAGCTGGATGTAAGTGGAAACTGATTGGATGACTTGGTCCACTTTAGCCAATGACAACTCAGCATCCATGTATAGAGGTTGTGCAGCTGGTAGAGATGATGAGGCTTCAGAGAGTGAAGATGGTTGAATCAGCTCAGGAACAGATTCAATTGCTTTCTTATAAACTTCTTTAGTAACTGGCTCTTTTGATGGTTTTAACTGAACATCAGTTGGCTGAGCTTGCTATGTTGATGTTGATTTTTGGAATTAACCGGTATGCATAATTGTTGATCCATTTCCCCAACTTTGATCCTCATTTGAAAAGATATTAGATCTGAGTCCAGCTGCTAAAAGACACATCTTTCATTATAACAGTACTGATTGGATTGTAGCTCAGTTCAACTGAGCTGTTACTTCAGTCAGCTTCTTCAGGAGCATCAGATCAAAGAAATAATTCCTCCTTTCCATTGCTTGAGCAATAGACGGCTTGGACTCTCTTCGAAACCGTTGTTTCCATGGCAATGAATTTCCTAAAACTGATATCTTCTTTAGTCATCTAGCATACACTATAGTTTGAAACATGACCCATTCATCAAAGTATTCCAACTTAGACTCAGCAAACTCATTTATCTCACTCCAAATGAGATCGATGTGAGTCTGAACTGGGTTGGTTGGCATGGGCTCTTCAATCATCTTGCCTTTGCCTTTTGGTTCAGTTAAGGCATGATAAATGGTCAGCCCTGTAGTGGTTGTATCTACCTTTTCTCTAATCACCACACCTTTTTGTCAAGGAATTGGTAGAACAGTTGGTTTGGTGACAGAGATAGGAGGTGGGTGGAATCAAATAATCTTTAACTTTTCAGCAGATTCGGTGACAAGCTTCATTGAATGATCATCTTGCTTTTTCAGTTGATTTTCATCAGCTGATGGTGCAATTGGAATTGACTGAATTGGTATAGCAGTTATGGGTGTCTCAGCCCCAGTATGCATCAGTCTATCATCTGGAATGACTCCAGATGTAATTTATTTGGCCTTCTAAGGCCGTGGCTTCTTCAAGATCTTTGGAGATGGTGTCTACTCTTAATCACTCTCTCTAACAATCAGTTTTCTCTTCATTGTTGGTTTCTTAACTGCATATTTTGTTCTGGCTATCATCACAGATTTGGGAGATGCCATCCTCACAATCTCTTGCTTGATCTTAATAAATTTTTAGGAGAGATGTCTAGCTTGGTTCTCGGTTGCTGAAAATTTTTGGCATTAAACAACTTGAACTTGGATGACTTTACAGCTGAGACAAGAGCATTTCGGCAAGTAGCTGAGCTGCAGAGCGAAACCATTCGACTGCTTGGACAATTGAACCATGTTCTTCAGGATATTGACAATGATGGTTGACCATTTCAATCTTGTGCCCTTCATTATCGCAGTCATGATTTGAAATTTTTCAAGAGTGAGGGCAGCGAATGAATCTGCCTTGGCGAGAACGCCCTTTGCAATAATATCAGCTAGCAGTTGGATCTCTGGCTTAAGTTCCTTCTTCGGATCAGAAATATTGATTTTCTTCCCATCAGCAGATAGCGGAGTCTGCATCTCTTCAATATCAGCTATTCAAACCTCAAAGAAGTGAGACATAACTTCAGTTGGAAGTTGGAATAGGTTTCTGAATGATTTTTCGTCCACAATCAGCACTTAATTGTTGACTGTCATGATAACCTTGCCATCATCAAAAATCTTGCTGTTTGCATGAAATTCTTGAATCTCCTTAGGATAAATGACTTGGTTTGAGATTCCCAATAATTTCTTTAGACCAGCCGCTTCGAGCTTCAGAAATACGCTCCTAATAGATTCATCTGAGACAGATAGGACGGAGTTGAAACCGATGGCCATTGTGTTGAGAAATAAAGCTGGGGTTTGGCTTGCCATTAGCTTAGATTTTCTTCAAAAAGAATGCTCTGAGTGTTTGAGAGTTTGGAATAAATTGTAGTGAACTGAATGAAGGCGACACAAATATTTATGTTTGTGACTATTCAAATTTTTGGACACGTGGCAGTCTGAGATTAATATGAATAAGAAGTGTTTACTTCATCTGTAAATATACAAATTGAGTCGATTGAACTAATTGCGACCAAGTTTCCAATCACTATACAATGAACAACATAATTAATGAAGTAATTTTGAAAGTCACAAAACGTATTGTGGAATCTCAACTGAATCGATAATCAATTAACATATTTGATAAAATAAGTTATGTCGAGAACTGAATGATCAGTTGGAAACGAAATTAGTCTAGTTTAAGACCAACTGATAATTGTCTTATCAGTTAACCAATTATAATTTGAGGTTCCCCCTAAATATATGCATTAGATACGGTGAAATAATTTCATCCTCGGAGAATGAACCATCGATGGCTGACAGAGATCTCTTCATATCCTCTGCTCAAAAGTAACGGTTGTGTCCTTTCGAATGATTCTGAGTCAATAAATAAGAACAAACTAATTAGTCACAAAATCATTTCAATATTTCAGCAGATAATACATATCAAGGCAGTAACAGATGGATAAGGCAAGCAGTTCCTAGAAACTAGACATGGCAGAAGATTTCATGCGGTCCATAGTGGCTGCGAGGAAGCTCAAGATGGAGGTCAGCGCCTTGGAAAATACGTTGTCTACCTGCAACAAGATCCAGGATCTGAATTCTTTCCATGAGGTTCGTGGCAACAGAAAATAAGTGCAGCGGAGACTCTGTGTTGCCCATGCTGCTGACATTTTCAAGCATGAAGGTGTCTATCTTCTGATGCACCTTCGGTTCTAAGAAGGATTGCCTTCTCAGAGGACTTCCTGAGGACCACCACCGGAGGGTTAACAACTTGGCTGACCTTCTGGATGGAGGCAGTAGATAGATAAATCTCAGTTGTAAGAACTCCACTTTATCAATAAATTTTTATTAATCTTAATGCTTGTTTCCGTTTTATGCTTTATTATTTCCTGCACTTGATCTTGGCAATGAAGTAATATATAGAAATGTTAACAAATTAAGATAAACTAATCAATCCAAGAATATTTCGGAAATAAGAAAACTTAGTCTCGGGTAGTGGCTTGGTGAATATATTTGCTCCCTGTTGTTCTGTTGAAATGTGCTCCAGTCTGATCTCCTTCTTGAGTGCATGATCTCTGATGAAGTGATGTCTGACATCGATATGCTTTTTCCTGGAGTGAAAAACTGGATTGTATGTGATTGCATTTGTGCCAGTGTTGTCACAAAAAATTGATGATTATTCTGCGCTAACTCCATAGTCTTTCAGTTGTTGCTAAATCCATAGCAGTTGGGCGCAGCACCTATAAATTTTGCTTCAGTTGTGGAAGTTGCTATGGATGTTTGCTTCTTGCTGGACCAGAAAATAAGTCTTTCTCCCAGAAACTGCTGCATAATTTGCATATGAATAGCCAACTAAATTAAAAGATGAGTCTTAGCATGCCATAAGCCCACATTTTGTGTGCCATTATGAAATTTCACTGTGTGTTTTGCAGCTGAAAAATGCGACTATTTAGGATTTTCATGAAATCTAGCACACATGCAGACAACAAACACAATATTAGGATGAATAGCAGTTAGGTAAAGTAAAGAACAAATTAAACCTCTGTAAAGTACCATCTCAACTGCTGTTCTCACTTCATCTTTGTCTAATTTTACTAATGAGGTCATGGGAGTATTTGCAGCTGAACATGTTTCCATACCAAACTTCTTAAGCAGTTCCTTCGAGTATTTGGTTTGACTGATAAAATTTATCAATTTCCAATTGTTTCACTTAGAGACCAATAAAGATTTTCAGCTCACACATCATACTCATCTCAAATTTATTCTGCATTAAAAGAGAAAATTTTTCGCATAATTTGGGGTTAGTTGACCCAAAATTAATATCAATATAAATTTGCACGAGTACGATTTTTTTAAAAAATTTGAATAGTGTTTTATTAACTTTTCCAACAGTAAATTCATGATCAGTTAAAAATTTTGATAATGTCTCATACCAAGCTCTAAGAGCTTGTTTGAGGCCATACAATGCTTTGTTAAAATGATAAACATGATCTCGAAAAGAATGATATAAAAAACCTGGTGGTTATTCAACTTAGACTTCTTTCTGTAGCTTACCATTTAGGAACGCACTTTTGACATGCATCTGGTGTACCTTGAAGTTTTTGAAAGAGGCATAGGCTAGGAATATTCTTATTGCTTCTATTTTTGCAACTGGTGCATATGTCTCATCATAATCAGTTTCTTCCTCTTGTATGTATCCTTTGTTGGGACATCATATTCTCGCACCGAAGAAGCAGCGGAAGTTTAAAAATTTTGTTCTTGGACGTCGTGTGTATAAAAACATCCATAGGGTGTTTAGAATTATACCTTTGCGTTCTTAACGCTGGACTCCAAACTATTCCAATGTTTAGGCGGATATAGCCCTTCTTCTAAATCTCTACGAACGGCTCTTCTCCTTTGATCGCCTAATTAGGTCCACGATCGAAGACTATCTTCCTCACTTCGATTGCACTAGAAATCTCAAGCGATTTGTGCGTTGAGACTGTAGTTTCTGAATTTCAAAAATCCGGAGATGGTACAGCGACGACGGCGCGGCGATGGAGGACTCATGATGGCCGATATTGATTTTACTCAAAGGACTTTTGTTGGCCGAGAAGTCCATGATTTTTATTCATGGATTTGTGCTAATTGATTATTAACCAATAATTAACAATTAATTATTGATTTTAATCAACAATTAAACAAATCACATTTGCTTTTGTGGCCAAAATCTTCCGACAATCACAATGGGTGGCCGTGGGTTTCTTTGCAAAGGGAGGAAAGTGTCTTGTCCTAGTGGTATATATATAGAGTGAGACTTCTAATCTAATTAGGAGTTCCTCTCCCACAAGGACTCTAATAATTTCATTATATTTAAACTCCCATATAATTAATATATAATGTATTTATTAACTTTTAATAATACATGATATAATAATATCATATATATATATATATATTATATTTATATCACGATATAAATTATATACATGTATATGTATATTAAATTGAATAACTATTATTTAATTTATTATATTTATATCATGATATAAATTATATACATGTATATGTATATTAAATTGAATAACTATTAAATTGAATAACTATTATTAATTTTTAATTACGATTCATTTGCATGAAAAACTCCTCTAGAATATTCATGAGAATTTGTGCATGTTAGTAGTCACCACTACTAGCATAATTATTTAATTAGGAAATTCTCAATTCACTAAATAAATGAATCCGAACTCATTATAACCTCGATTGACGATACGAGAGCGCCGATGTATCAAGGATACAAATCTTGTTCATATAATGAAAATTGAAAAGTTCGAAGATCAATATTTTCATTTACCATATTAGGCAGCTGCCAGTTTTAGTGAACTCCTTCACAAAATAGGCAGTTTCACTCCCCTTCCTTATTTAGCAATCATGCCAACTTCCATTTCTTCCATCCTATGGAATCAGCTCATAAACTCCTTTATAAGCTTCTTGTTTAATCCTCATCAAACTATAGTCGTCAAATTCCAACTCCTAGAAATTTGACTATCTCAACGGAAACACAGAATCCGATATTTGTGTGACCCTCAATGGTTCAGGGATACATCTAGCTATGGGTTCACATCTCCATATGATTCAGAATAACATTTATTCTTATTCGGGTACCCTTGTTAACCCCATTCTTTTCATCAACTCATTGATCAAGAATGTCAGAACTCATTTCTGATTGCACCCATCGGATCATGGAAAGAACGTCTAGTAGCATCGCCCCTTGATTCCCTAGGTATCACTGATAGTGCCTGCAAGAACCAGTCGATTATGATCAATGTATAGTACTGTAAGTCTCGAGATTTATTAGTCTTCATTGATGTGATATTCGGAAGATATGAGTATGCATGACATGTAATGAGAAGCACTAAATGAGATTATGAAGTGGTGCATGAAATATAGACCGCACCCGCGGTAAGGAAAGGACCGCACCCGCGGTTGAGCTCATGAATTGTGGAAGAATTACAGTAGCATGAGCGCACCCGCGCTGCGAACAAGACCGCACCCGCGGTTGATGGACAGAGAGTTGGAGATTATTTACAGAAGTGACACCGCACCCGCGGTGAAGAATTAGGGTAGGAAATTTGGTAAGAAGCAAGACCGCACCCGCGGCCAAGGAGGGACCGCACCCGCGGTCGTCGAATTTCAGAAAATGAAAGGCATGCCGTGGGCACAGCGCACCCGCGGTGCAGAGTGACCGCACCCGCGGTGCTGCATGCGAGAAATCCACCTTTGTTCCTTGTTGTGACACATGGCATATATATATATATATAGATATTGGACTGATTTAGTCTCTCGTTTTCAGAACATAGAATCGAGAGTTATTCCAAAGAGGTGAAAGGCTTCCTTCATTTTAGAATTGAGCTTGTGCAAGATTTAGCCATCCAAACTTTAATCCAAGTTGAGATTCTTGTTCCTCTTGACAAGGGCTTCAAAAGGGTATACTTTCTATATCTTTTCAGCATGTTTTGAAGTTAACATGTGGAGGAAATTCAGATATGTTTGTGATTATATGTTCTTGAGATCATAGATGTCGTAGAATCGTAAACAGGTCGATTATCGGATGTCATATACAATTGTTATGAAATTCCAGCATATATGTGCATGAGATTATGCAGATTTTCAGAGTTTGAAATGTTTATGGTATTGACTATGAGTTGAGGATGTATATGTTGAGATTTGAATTGATCGGTATCGAGAAACTATGCCGTTATACCGTCGAATTGTGTCAAGATTTGATATTGAACCGTTTTAGTATTAGTTTGAGTTGTGATATGATATTGTGCATCTCAACATTGTCTTTATCAGATTTGGATATGGACAGATTGGAATACAAGACTTCGTCTTCATCAGACCGAGAAGAGAAAGGTATAAATGGATGACAATTGGGAGATCGACTTGAGTTAGATTTAACTCGAGTTTCCCTAAACCACATACTTGTATGGTATTGTTTTTATACCTTTGTGTTTTAATGAGTATGTTTATTCGATTGAATTAGAAGTAGGAAGCAGAGAGCTATTAAGTAAGAGTCACTGACAGAGGGGTTAGATTTTGACAGACTTGTCACTGACCCATTGCACATTGTCAGAATAGGCTTAGTCTTGGTAGATACACCAAGGCACTGGACGTTTGGTGTATCGATGTGCTTAAGATACAGATATTGTTCTTATTGTAGATTATTCGATACAGCTAGACCAAAGTCCAGAAATAAGAACGTACCGCCACTGCGACTGGTAGTAGGTGGGAGACTTGTTACGTTCTTATTCACCGGGATCCCTAGATTATAATGAGAGATGAGTCGAGTCTTCGATATTGAGACTAGAATTTGATTTACAGATCCGTATTGATTTGTGTTTCGTAGATTACGATCCATGTTTTAATTACAGACTGGTATTGATACATGTTGTTTGATTATGCTGCATGTGATAAGAGATAATTCATGCTTTTATGTTAATTCAGTTAACTTCATGTATACATTATTTATACTGGGATTATTTCTCACCGGAGTATCCGGCTGTTGTCTTGTTTGTATGTGTGCATGACAACAGGTGGGACAAGATCGGGGTCAAGAAGATGATGAGAGATCGAGATTAGAGTGGTGATTCCGGACTTGGATGTAGACTTGGTTTAATACTTGAAATTTAGTAGTTAAACCTTAGACTAGTTTGAACTAGAAGCATGTTGTACAAGATTTGTATTATTATACTGGTTTGTATAATAGATTGATTTCATTACCTTCCGCATTTTAAAGAAAAATTTTTAGACCCTGTTTATCTTAATTGATAATTAAATCCCAAAGATGATTAAGAAGATGATTAGCGTCCGGGTCCCCACAACAGGTGGTATCAGAGCGATAGATCCTTTAGACTGAGATAGAAGAGAATGAGCGGGGTAGAGTGAGTTTTCTTTCCTTGCATGTGATTGCTAGCATGAGATTTATTTTAATGTTGATTTACATTATGTATGCTAGCATGATACTATGATTTACTGCTCTGAAATACATGGTTACCTGATTATCTAATTTGAGTTTGTATTATGTATTATTGAGTATGAATCAGATCTGATTCATAATCAGCAGTAAGATGATCAGAGAAAGATTGGAACAGATTTGTAGTATTCGAGTACTAATGTTTTGATAAGCAGATATACCTCCACGGAGAATTCCAGAAAGGGGTAGTACTTCGACTAAACAGATAGATGTGTCAGAAACTCAGATGGAAATACAGTTGGAAGAGTTTCAGTTATTTCAGCCGCCGATTCTGAGTGGTATCGAGACGTCTGAAGATTGTGAGCATTGGTTTGATGACATAGAAATACTGTTTGATTTACTTGATTATTCAGATGAGCAGAGAATTAAACTTATATTCCACCAGTTACGAGAAGCTGCCAGAAGTTGGTGGATTACAAGTAAAAGAATGTTAGAACAGAGAGGTACAGTGATTTCGTGGGAAATATTCATAACTGAATTTTATCGAAGATTTTTCTCAGTTTCATACCTGGAGGACAAGAAAGCAGAATTTCAGAATTTGAGACAAGGCCAACTGAATATTGAAGAGTATGTTGCGAAATTCTCTACTCTACTACGTTTTGCTCCTCATGTAATTGGGAATGATGAAGCTGTAGCGGATCAGTTCATCAGAGGATTGAACTCGGAGATAGTTGCATTGATGAATATGCAGCAACCTTACCTTTTGGGGGAGATGTTAATATAAGAGATTTCTGTAAAATATGTTATACTACGGTAAGAGAAGAATGAGATCGAGTTAAATTTTGATGTACTTGTGTTTTCTGACTTGACTGCATTATTGATATTAATATGCTGAACAAGTACAGAATTATGATAGATTCCTTTCAGGAGGGTATAAGATTCAAACCAGATATTGTTGAGTAGAGATTCCACAGTAAGGATTCTAGATCTAGAATTCCTTTGATATCTTTGTTGTCTATGACTCGATTATTACAGAAAGGAACAGATAGTATCCTTAGGTATTCAGTAGATATACTGAAATCGAGCCTAACATTGGCAGATTTGCCAATGATATACGAGTTGGCTGATGTTGCCAGATAAGATTTCAGATTTGCTTCATATCAGAAATATAGATTCCAAAATTGAATTAAGATCAGGTACTGTTTGTGCTTTAGAATTCAGTACAGAATGATATTAAATGTACAGAATGACACTGAATGAATTGAAAGAATTAAAAGATCAGTAGAAGAGTACCGACCAGGAGTTACATCTGATTTAGTGTTTCTCTTTGACATATTTCAATAGGTTCAGAGATATTCTGATGATTTTATGCTCGTTGTATCATGATGTTTTGATATATTTGCAGCATCTGATTGATTGAATCGAGTATCTAAAGATTGTATTGAATACTCTGAGAACTATGATTATTGTATACAGAAATTTTCAGATATGAATCCTGTTTGAAACAGATTGTATTAAGAGTATATGATATCTGAAGTTAGTCTACTAATTGAATTTGACACAGTTGACACTATGAACAGTGGCTGAGAATGATACCGATATCAGAAAGATCAGAAAGATCAGAAATGTCAGAAATTTATTTTTGGTCTGAATTGATAGATTATCGTATACGATTGTTGTTTTGTATCTGCTTGAGTATTGTTATTGTTCTAAAACAGTATTTGAGATAGCTTATATTGTTTGGGGGCATATTATATTTACAGATGATATATAGCAGTTGATCAGCACGACATGAAGACGTGATGGATTAGTCAGAATTGACAGTATTGCCAGAAATTGCAATTTTATGAGTTACTGAACTCACTACATCAGTATAGACTATTGATATTGTGAATCTGATTTGATAGTACCGTTATTTTGAGTCAGTGTTTGATACAGATTATTCAAACCGAATCAGAACTGAATTCAAGAATTACGGCAGTTCAGAGATTTAACTAGAATGTCCAGAACTTAATTTCGATAATCAGAGCAGAGCATCGATCAGGGGGACAGATATGAGATTTTTACTGTATGAAAATGATTATCTTGTAATGTCAAATGTTTCAGAATTGTACAACAGAATTTGATATCGATAATCAGAACCGAATACCAGGTAGGTATTTTTCTTTAATTTATATTATTAACTGATTGTTTATACCAAATAGTTCGAATTGGAAATGACAGATAGGGTCAGAAGCGCACAGAAATGGATTCAGTAGTCGTTCAGGTAACAGAAAGTAGATGATAATTCGAACAGATAGTTTTGATATAGACAGATTAAATCAGTTATGGCAGAATTTATGCTAAATGTTGGTAGAATTGTACTGAAATGTCTGAACCGCCAATAAATGAAGATAGAAAGATAGAGATCAGAAGATTTAATACAGAATTTGTATATTCTTGACTAGACATGGGGAGTATATTTCGATGAATTTCGTAATAAGACCACTGCAATACTTTCTAGATTGTGATATGATATGATTATGATTGACAGATTGTTCAATCTATATCTATTAGTTTGTACAAGATGACGTACAAACATGACCAAATGACACAGATCGATGTCAAAGAAATGGTCAGATTGATCAGAATGTAGAACTAGACTATATCAGATTGTGATTTTGATTGAGTTTGTAATTGTGGCAGAACGTACCATGAACTCATTCATATATTATCCACCGAATGACAGATAGCCAGAGCGTACTATCCGGATATTGAGAGATATCCAGAGAACTGCAGTGCTGGATGCTAGCACCAGTTGAGATGACATATTGTCGCGGTGTGAATTATTGTACGATAATAGTTAGCAGATAACCAGTTGGATACGGTCAGAGATATGACAAAGGAAATGTAGCTAATTCAGAAGAGAATGAAGATAGCTCAGACCAGACAGATTTAATACTCCAAGGTCGGATGATGACGATTGGTATTTGGGGCCGAAAATTTAATATATCCTTGACTGGGATAAACAGATTTGATATCAGCAAATGATATTGATTTGGTATGAGCGGTTGATTGGTATATACAGATGTTGTATAGCCAGTATTATGAGATTGATTCGGTCAGAGTTATTTCGAAGGGTATTATGATATTATGCTCTTGAATTATTATTCCAATTTAGAATCACAGATCCGTACAAGAAAGATATTTCAGAATAAAGACTATTCTATTATTGAAAGTCCAATAGAGTTGACAGGGCATAAAAGAGACTATCTGAAAGACAGAATTGTCATGAGATTAAGATTTCAGAATGGATTCATTGAGATGAGTTTTGATTTAAACTCTGTATACATTCCTTCTGATATGTCTGAATTGATTACTTGCGAGTTCGAGGACGAACTCAGATCTAAGAGGGGGAGAAACGTAAGGCTCGAGATTTATTAGTCTTCATTGATGTGATATTCGGAAGATATGAATATGCATGACATGTAATGAGAAGCACTAAATGAGATTATGAAGTAGTGCATGAAATATAGACCGCACCCGCGGTAAGGAAAGGACCGCACCCGCGGTAAGGAAAGGACCGCACCCGCGGTTGAGCTCATGAATTTTGGAAGAATTACAGTAGCATGAGCGCACCCGCGCTGCGAACAAGACCGCACCCGCGGTTGATGGACAGAGAGTTGGAGATTATTTACAGAAGTGACACCGCACCCGCGGTGAAGAATTACCGCACCCGCGATGCATGGCCAGTAGGGTAGGAAATTTGGTAAGAAGCAAGACCTCACCCGCGGCCAAGGAGGGACCGCACCCGCGGTCGTCGAATTTCAGAAAATGAAAGGCATGCCGTGGGCACAGCGCACCCGCGGTGAAGAGTGACTGCACCCGCGGTGCTGCATGCGAGAAATCCACCTTTGTTCCTTGTTGTGACACATGGAATATATATATATATATAGATATTGGACTGATTTAGTCTCTCATTTTCAGAACTTAGAATCGAGAGTTATTCCAAAGAGGTGAAAGGCTTCCTTCATTTTAGAATTGATCTTGTGCAAGATTTAGCCATCCAAACTTTAATTAGAGTTGAGATTCTTGTTCCTCTTGACAAGGGCTTCAAAAGGGTATACTTTCTATATCTTTTCAGCATGTTTTGAAGTTAACATGTGGAGGAAATTCATATATGTTTGTGATTATATGTTCTTGAGATCATAGATGTCGTAGAATCGTAAACGGGTCGATTATCGGATGTCATATACAATTGTTATGAAATTCCAGCATATATGTGCATGAGATTATGCAGATTTTCAGAGTTTGAAATGTTTATGGTATTGACTATGAGTTGAGGATGTATATGTTGAGATTTGAATTGATCGGTATCGAGAAACTATGCCGTTATACCGTCGAATTGTGTTAAGATTTGATATTGAACCGTTTTAGTATTAGTTTGAGTTGTGATATGATATTGTGCATCTCAACATTGTCTTTATCAGATTTGGATATGGACAGATTGAAATACAAGACTTCGTCTTCATCAGACCGAGAAGAGAAAGGTATAAATGGATGACAATTGGGAGATCGACTTGAGTTAGATTTAACTCGAGTTTCCCTAAACCACATACTTGTATGGTATTGTTTTTATACCTTTGTGTTTTAATGAGTATGTTTATTCGATTGAATTAGAAGTAGGAAGCAGAGAGCTATTAAGTAAGAGTCACTGACAGAGGGGTTAGATTTTGACAGACTTGTCACTGACCCATTGCACATTGTCAGAATAGGCTTAGTCTTGGTAGATACGCCAAGGCACTGGACGTTTGGTGTATCGATGTGCTTAAGATACAGATATTGTTCTTATTGTAGATTATTCGATACAGCTAGACCAAAGTCCAGAAATAAGAACGTACCGCCACTGCGACTGGTAGTAGGTGGGAGACTTGTTACGTTCTTATTCACCGGGATCCCTAGATTATAATGAGAGATGAGTCGAGTCTTCGATATTGAGACTAGAATTTGATTTACAGATCCGTATTGATTTATGTTTCGTAGATTACGATCCATGTTTTAATTACAGACTGGTATTGATACATGTTGTTTGATTATGCTGCATGTGATAAGAGATAATTCATGCTTTTATGTTAATTCAGTTAACTGCATGTATACATTATTTATACTGGGATTATTTCTCATCGGAGTATCCGGCTGTTGTCTTGTTTGTATGTGTGCAAGACAACAGGTGGGACAAGATCGGGGTCAAGAAGATGATGAGAGATCGAGATTAGAGTGGTGATTCCGGACTTGGATGTAGACTTGGTTTAATACTTGAAATTTAGTAGTTAAACCTTAGACTAGTTTGAACTAGAAGCATGTTGTACAAGATTTGTATTATTATACTGGTTTGTATAATAGATTGATTCCATTACCTTCCGCATTTTAAAGAAAAATTTTTAGACCATGTTTATCTTAATTGATAATTAAATCCCAAAGATGATTAAGAAGATGATTAGCGTCCGGGTCCCCACAAGTACGGTCCCTTCATCTCATATATCACGATCGAATATGCAACTATTGGTTCAACGAGGGTTGCATATTGATTTGATAACTATGTGTTACATATTATAGTGGAATCGCATGTACCATTGGAGAACTCCTTCTCCAACGTACATCTCATACTCTGGCCATAGATTCCACGCACTATTATTTCATCAGATCACATAGGATATCCACACCCTTAGGTGAGCGGTGAATCCCCGACTACAATGCACTGTCTCCAACATGTGTCGCAACTGTACCCAATTTCGCCACCTGATGACCCTCCTGGGTCGGTAAGCGGGTCAAAGCACCACCCTAGCATATAGAGCCTCAGTGTTGCCCTGGGTCGTAAGGACTAATGGTGTACAATCACAACCACAGAATTATCCTCTCGATGAATGATAACCACTTGGAAAGTACGAGGGAGGGTAGTTCGGTATAATCATCATTTGACTACCCATCTGCATGTTTGGACATCTCTATGCCTTTACCAAGAAACGCGACACACAACATCGCAGATGCTAGTGTCAAGCTCAAGCGACCTTTATCCAAGTTTTAGGCGGCTGAATCGACTAGGAACAAATTTAGATTATACAGTGTTTACAAATGAGTTTCAAATCGAATTATGATTTATTTGTATTAAAGTATAATCAAGGACTTTATCTATGCTGATTGCATGGATATAAAGATAAAATATAATGCCATCATCGAATAAAATCGCAAAATATTATTAAAATAAAGATTGTTTTACATTTGAGTCAATAAAGCTTGAGCGACAAGTTGGCTTTTCGGGCAGCTACTCTAAAAATCTCCCACTTGCCCTATAGCCAACTGCCCATAGATCTTAGACCCATTGCTTCGCGATGCTTCTCAAACAATGGTCCTGGCACGGGCTTCGTCATCGGATCATCAACGTTATCTATGGAGGCGACTTTCTCTATCGAAATGTCTCCTCTTCTCACTATCTCCCGGATTATGTGGAACTTCCTCAGCATATGTTTGGATCGCTGATGAGACCTCGGTTCCTTCGCTTGCGCAACGGCACCGGAGTTGTCATAGTAGACCGGGACTGGATCAACTGTTTGAGGAATGACACCCAACTCTTGGACGAAATTCCTCATCCAAACACCCTCTTTTGTTGCAGGAGATCCAGCTATGTATTCGGCCTCAGTGGTTGAATCCGCTGTTGTGTCTTGCTTGGAACTCTTCCAAGAGAAAGCACCACCATTGAGCTTGAATACAAATCCAGATGTCGATTTCGAATCATCCACGTATGATTGGAAGCTAGAATCAGTGTAGCCTTCAAATTTTAGTTCTTTACTTCCGTATACCAAGAACAAATTCTTAGTTCTTCTCAAGTACTTAAGAATGTCCTTCACTGCTTTCCAATGCAGTGGACCGGGATTCGACTGATATCGGCTTTCAACACTCAGTGCATATGCAATATCAGTTCAAGTAGATATCATACTATACATAATATTGCCTATGGCAGACGCATATGGAATGCGGCTTATGGTTTTTATCTCTTAATCAGTCTTAGGGCACATAGACTTGGATAGATTCACACCATGAGACATTGAGAGATATCCTCTCATGGACTTCTCCATAGATAATCTCCTCAGTATGGTATCGATATAAGTGGATTGAAGGAGCCCTAGCATCCTCTTTGATCTATCCCTATAAATCTGTATTCCTAATACATATGATGCTTCACCCATATCCTTCATGGAGAACTTACCCGCTAACCATACTTTAGTTGATTGCAATATACCTACATCATTCCCAATGAGTAATATGTCATCAACATAAAGCACTGGGAATGTCACTGCACTCCAACTAACCTTCTTGTATACACTATGTTCCTCAGGATTTTTGGAAAAATTAAACTCTTTGATAGTGTTGTCAAATTTGAGGTTCCAGCTCTTCTATGCAATTTTTAGTCCATAAATGGATCTCTGAAGTTTGCATACATTATGCTCACTTTCTACTTATGCGAATCCTTCAGGTTGAGAAATGTAAATCTCTTCCTTAATATCCCCATTAAGGAATTTTGTCTTCACATCCCTCTGCCATCTTTCATAGTCATGCTATGCTGCTACGGCTAGCAGTATCCTAATGGACTTGAATATTGGGACTGGAGAAAAGGTATCCTCATTATCAACACCTTGCCTTTGAGTATATCCTTTTGCCACCAGTCTATCTTTGAAGTTCACCACCTTCCCATCCGCTCCAAGTTTTCTTTTGTAAATCCATTTTCATCCTAGGGGAACAATTCCCTTTGGTGGATCTACTAAGGACCATACTTGGTTCGAATACATGGAGTCCATCTCGGACTGCATGACTTCAAGCCATTTAGATGAATCGACATCAGACAATGCTTCCTTGAAATTTATTGGATCACATCCAGGAATGGGCTCATCTTGGCCCTTTTCAAGAAGCAGGCTCAACCTATTAGTTGGTCTTGGGATCCATTCGGATCTCCTAGGAGCTTGTGTTTCTTTGATTGGCTGTTGGGGTGTGGATTCTACTACTTGTATAGTGGGTGGTTCTCGAATTTCATCGAGTTCTATCATCCTGTCTTTTCTATCTAATACAAACTCCTTCTCTAAGAAGGTGGCATTCATTGAAACAAACCCCTTTGTTTCACTAGGATAAATAGAAGTAGTATCCAACAGAGTTATTTGGATATCCCACAAAGTAGCAAAAATTGGCTCTGCTATCCAATTTATCTCCCACTGCCTGCTTCACATATGCAAGGCATCCCCATATTCTTAGATAAGAATATTTGGGCGGCTTTCCCATCCATATCTCATATGGAGTTTTATTCACTGCCTTTGTATTCAACAACCTTGCCGCTGTTTCAAGCGTATATCCCAAAAGCGATGGAGGCAACTCAGTGAATCCCATCATAGATCAGACCTTGTCCATCAATGTCCGATTACAATGTTCTAACACACCATACAACTAGGGTGTGGCAGGTGGAGTCTACTGTGAGAGAATCACATTCTCTTTAAGGTAGTCTTGAAACTCAGTACTCAAGTATTCTCCACCTCGATCAGATCGTAGTGTTTTAATAATCTTTCCTAATTGTTTATCTACTTCTGCTCTGAATTCTTCTAACTTTTTAAAGGCTTTAGACTTGTATTTAATCAAATACACATACCCAAACCTCGAATGGTCATCGTTAAAGGTAATGAAGTAGGAATGGTCAAATCTCGTGCGAACACTTGGCGGGCCACACACATCTATTTGGATCAAATCCAACAGATCATGTGCACATTCCACTTTCCCTAGGAAAGGGGCCTTGGTCATTTTTCCTTACAGACAGAACTCACATGCCTCTAGATAGTTTATGTTTGACGAGTCAAACATGCCCTCTCCCACTAGCTTTTGCATCCTTCTTTGGAAAATATGTCCTAGCCTAACGTGCCCCAAATTTGCTTGGTTTAGACTATCTTGTTTTCTTTTGGTTGTTGTAGAAATCGTGTTTACTTGGACATTCACTTATGATTGCCAAAACAGTTCTGGTCCAGATAATTTCTTATGTCCAGACTTCTTGCAATGAAGCAAATATGTTCTGACTTATCATGCTTTGTCAAATTCAAGACCCACCACCTTCTCAATAGTCCCAAACATAATTACACCATGCTCATTGGCAAGAGCCCCATCTTGCATGCGTGTAGTCATGTGTTCCTTGAATGTGGTGTGCATCATTATGCGAGTTTCATGCACTATGCAACTCTTGCATGTGTATTTGAATGTCAACAGCATTCAACATTTTCTCAAACTATCTCTACAGTACTTTTGACATAGAAGCGAGCATATAACACTTTAGCTTGCATACTATGGTCACAGCATCTTACATGCTTTGTCAGTTCAGCAAGACTGACATTAGCATGAATGCTATTTTCTCCGAATTTAAAACAATTTTCCCTGCCAATCTTGAAAATTAGTGTTCGGTTATGTTGTTTTAATAACAGATATTACTTACGCGACAAAATCATAAATATACTGATGTGGAAACAGAATAAACGTTACCGACTATTTTAAAATATTTCGTAAGACGTAAAATATGGAATTTTGTTTTTACGAATTGCCTCCCACTATTTTGACATTTCACAACCCTCTGATGACAAACGGAAAATCAAATTTCCTAAGTGAGCACGCAAAGCCCAATTGTGAACTTATGATCCCGAATATTATCAGCCAATCATAACTTCCAAAAGGTAGAGCCCAATTGCAACTCTTTGCAACCCTTACGTAATTTCGCCTCACGTTTGAGGAGCGTCCAATAATATGATCCCCTTTCTCTTAACGTGTCGAGCCCGGTCCATCAATGTTGAACCTTAATGGACGGTCGCCATGAGATCCCCCAATAATATGAGCCGAAGTCATTGGAGTTCCACGTATTTCACATCAAATATGTCAGTGGAAGTCACAGCTTTCCGGCGTCCAGGCCTCCCCAATAATATGAGCCAGACACTGACTGCGGATAGCGTTCATCATGCAACCACCGTTGATGGAAGGCAAGGAATTATTAAACTTTCTTTTAATTATCCTTTTAATGGGCTTTATTTAAATTTTGGATCTCATCCAAAATGAGGGATTTTAATTTTAAAAATTTGTCTAATCATTAATTTTAAAACTTGTGCAATGATTGTTTTTATGATTGCCGGATTCATGCAACTCTTGTCATTATATTAATAATAACGCAAATACCGATTATTTATAATATATCACATACATCATAAATAATAAATGATGATCAATAACCGAGAGCTAATTGATCCTTACTAGCCACATATGCATCCATGTCCATAACCTAGGTAAATGCAATGATGCAAATGAAATATTACGTAAGATTCCAATATTTTACATGTCTTCGATCTTCAAAACTCCTTCCGAGGATCGGGACCACCGTATTCAAATCTTGATCTCCCACTAATTCTAATATTTACATTAAAAATCCATGGCACATTGGGATACAAATCTAGGGGGTGGGTACGGACCATAAACCAGGTCCACTTTTAATTATAAAATAATCAAAAATACAACACGTAAAATATCCTAACATACACCTAGCACATTGGTCATGGCTCTCGATCATCCTTTTAAAATATAATA
The DNA here is from genome assembly GCF_025594145.1 of Primulina tabacum. Classification (NCBI taxonomy): domain Eukaryota; kingdom Viridiplantae; phylum Streptophyta; class Magnoliopsida; order Lamiales; family Gesneriaceae; genus Primulina; species Primulina tabacum. The sequence continues at coordinate 27,978,840 of NC_134561.1, read as the reverse complement.
TCATATAATATATAAATTCCATAATATCACATATTATCAATAAATCATGTATCTCGTAAATTATCACTAACCGCCATAATTATCAAATTAAATAAACACTTTTATTTAATTCCAAATAATTAAATTTCTTGTATAACACCTTTTACCATAAATAATTAAAATCATGTTTCAATTATTTATTTTTTCAGAATTTAAATTTATCAAAATTGTTGTAGGGGTAAAATCGTCTGTATTTCAAAAATATCATTTTAGTCCCAGAATTTTGAAAAATTTGAAAATCTTCCCCTCAGTCTGGCGCGGTGCCCGAGACATTACGCGCCTGCCGCCCGCTGTCCGATCCAATGGGGCGCTGGCGGGCATGCTAGCGCTCTCACGGGTGCGCAGGCAAAGAGGCCGCCACGCGCACGGCGCGCAGGCCGTGCAAGCGCGCCGCGCGGACGCTGTTGCGCAGCGCGTGACGCGCGGACGCCGTTTCAAAGCCGTGCGCGCGCGCTGCACGCAGCGCCGCGTGGACAATACGCGCCTGCCGCGCGCGTCTTCCTGGAACAGTTCCTGGCAGACTAAAAATTTTTTTTTATTAGTTTTTTTTTTTCAAAAACAGATTTTACAAAAATAATTTTTAGGGGCGTTTTTTCATAAAAATTCTTAGGCGGTTAGAAATAATAAACTTTACACAATTGAATTTAAACACACGATTGAGAATTACCGGCTCTGATACCACTGTTGTAACATCGTATTCTCGCACCCAAGACGCAGCGGAAGTTTAAAAATTTTGTTCTTGGGCATCGTGTGTATAAAAACATCCATAGGGTGTTTAGAATTATACTTTTGCGTTCTTAACGCTGGACTCCAAATTATTCCGATGTTTAGGTGGATATAGCCCTTCTTGTAAATCCTTACGAACGGCTCTTCTCCTTTGATCGCCTAACTAGGTCAACGATCGAAGACTATCGTCCTCGCTTGGATTGCACTAGAAATCTCAAGCAATTTGTGCATTGAGACTATAGCCTCCGAATTTCCAAAATCCGGAGATGGTTCAGCGACGGCGATGCGGCGATAGAAGACTGATGATGGCCGAAATTGATTTTCCATAAAGGACTTTTGTTGTGTGGGGACCCGGACGCTAACCATTTTCTTAATCGTTTCTAATATCAAATAAAACAATTAGGTAATGTGGGACATAAATATTTTTTTTTTTTAAAAAAATTACACAGTAGAAACGTAATGTATATCAATCTAATTTACATATTAAAGTTAAAGTACAAGTCTAGTACTTAATACATTCCTATTAAACTAGATTTCAATTACTATAGATCAAGTACTGAATCCTAGTCCATTTCTGAGCCCGGATCTCCACGCTATCTAGTCCAGCCTCGTTCTCTTCTTGACCCTTATCCTGTCCCACCTGTTGTCATGCACACATACAAACAAGACAACAACCGGATAACTCCGGTGAGAATTACATTCTCAGTATAAATCATGTATACATGCAATCATAAAAACAATATAAAAGCATATAACAGATATTCCTAACATGTATCAAAATCAGAAACATGAATAAAATATTCATCACATGTATTATAATCCTAAACATGAATCACTATCAAGAATAAATCATATTCTAAACATGTACCATCATCAGGAAAATAATTCAACATCAAGCAATGAATCACTCTCCGTGATTCTCAGACTCAGACTCGACTCAGTCCTAATCTAGGGATCCCGTTCGGAATAAGAACATACACCCACCTACACTCTCGATCGGGGTGGTGGTATGTTATTATTCACGGACTTTGGCTCTTTCCATATCGAATACCAGTAATAAAAAAGACTCCAGTTTTATCCACTCCGATATAGCCAAACGTCCGCTGTCCTGACCTAACCGTCATGGACTATGGCCCTATCGCCAATATCCTATCCTGCAACAAAGTGCAATGGGCCAGTGACGAGTCCTCACTATCCGGCCCTTCTGTCACAAAATCAAATGTCTACGACTAGGCACATTCGCCTATGACTCAAGACATGCATTGTCTATACATCCATAGACAAGAGATATCAATCGTATTTAATTGCAAATAACAATGCAATAAAATAAAGTATGTGATTTAGGAAAACTCGAGTCAAACCTCACTCGAGTTGTGCAATCCCAACTCAACATTAATTTATACCTTTATCTTCTCGGTCTGACGAAGACGAAGTCCCGAATTCAACTCTATCCATACCCGATCTGATAATGACAATCGAATAGATACAATATCAGTATATAACTCAGTTCAAAACCTGTTCTGATTAATACTCAAACCAAAACATAATCTGATCAGTGTTAATCGAAATATGGTACCACAATACAATCTCAACCAATACCGAATCTGATCCATATCAATTTACGGATGTTTCGACGGCATAACAATACAGTCTCGATAACCCCGTCAATTTCAACACCACAGATATAATACCAGAACTCATAATCAATATCGGTGCAACTCATAATTTCAATAACAATACAAATCTGATATCGAATCTCAATTAATCAATTCCAAAAATGATAACAATTACATGACCAGTCTTTTCTTTAATCTGACTTCGATTATACGATGTCCACTGTATCAGAAACACCATATATGATTCCTATTCAATTCTAACAACATCATAATTTCAAACGACATCAAAACGTAACAAAACTTACGTCCCGTTATAGCTGTCGTCGCTAAGAACTCGGTACTGTACTCAGATTTAAAATCAGACGGACGGAATTTGCATGACGTTCAATTTTCGCACATCAGGAACTTGGAGCTTCGGTTTCTCTCTTCTTTCATTTCTGAATGATTGACGTTGCTTATATATATATATATATACGTTTCACGGTGATGACAAGTGGCATCCTTTCGCTTTACATGGTTCGCGCATATGCGCGCCCAAGTGCCGCGCATATGCGCCGAGAGCTCTGTCCGCATATTTATCAGCTCGCGCATATGCGCGTCCTCTACTTGCGCATATGCACGAGACCTACTGTCTCGGCATGTAATGTCCTCGGCCACTCGCGCATATGAGCGCCTTCTGCCGCGCATGTGCGCCGAACTCTCTGGAGTTCTTACTTGTGCTATCTATCACCTCGCGCATATGCGCGATCTCACTCCGCGTATATGCGCCGGGTCTTCTGGCCAAATTGCGCATGGCTCGCGCATTAAGTCGCGCATGTGCGCGAATGACACTTCCCTTGCCCATATTTTGCGGCTTTCCCGGTCTAATCCATTTCGTCCATTTTTACCTTAATTAACCCAGAAATCATCTCAGATTAATCTCAGATTACAGTACTTAAAATCTCGGGCCTTGCATTTCTCCCCCCTTAAGATACGATTTCGTCCCCGAAATCACAGGTAATCAAATCAGATAAAGGAGAAATTTATAATAGTGGTTAATTCAGAAAACTCATTCTATAAACCATTCTGAAATCTCAATCTCATATCAGATTCTATTTCTTAGGTAGCTTCTTTCAATGCCCTGCCAAATTTACTGTATTTCCAACAGTAGAATAGTCTTTATTCTGATTTTTCATTCTTTCACGCATCCCTGATTTCAATCTAAAGAAGAATTCAAAAAGTATAATATCATCATACTACTTAAGACCGATCTGATAAAATCAATTGTCAATACTGGCTATACAACATCCGTATATACCCATCAATAGCTCCTAACAACTCAATCTTGGCCTCAAATACCAACTGTCATCGCCCTATGTTGGCATAGTTCATATCAATTCCCGAGCTATCTTCATTTGCTTCTAAATCAGTTTCATTTTCTTTATCAGATCTCTGATCCTATCGAATCCAATCTCAAGTATCACCGCAGTATCATCCCCATACGTAGGAAATCCGTAGTTCTTACTGTACAATACCTCGACTAAAGCTATTTCGATATTTATCTAATAGCTATTATTGTACAATAATTCATAAGGTGACAAGATCTCAGGTCACTAGTGCTAAAATCCAGCACTACAGTTCCTGGATATCCTCCAGTATCTAGATAGTTCGCTTCGACTATTCGTCAATCTATAAACCATAGATGAAAAATCATGCTATACATTCTGCCAAAAGTATAAAATCAACCAAAAATCACGGTATGATATAATTAACTCTGGCATTCACTACAATCTGACCCCTTTTCTGACATACCTCTCCGTCGTCTTGTCATATCTGTACGTCATCCTGTACAATATACATATGCAGATTTGAACAATCGTTCAATCATAACCCCATCATGGTACATTCTTGGCACGATTTCGGTAAGTCTATCACCAGATCCATAGAATTATACTCCTATTTCTATTCAGGAATCGATAATCTGTATAACCAATCTCCTGGTTTCTATCTTCTTGTCCTCATCGGTCAGCGATTTAGACATTTCAATACAAGTTCTGATGTAACTGATTTCGTTTATTTACATCAAAACTGTCCGTTCGAATTATCACACATTTCTTGTTACCAGAATAATACTGAATTTACTACTGTGTGCCTCTGACAATACCTGTTATTTCAAATTCGAAATATCTGGCACAATAAATCAGCTAATTATATAAAATAAAGCATTACCTACCTGGTATTCTGATTGACACACTGTTCTGACTATCGAAATCAAGTTCTGAACAATCTGATCAAACTTCGGAACTTCTGTAATTTTCAACATCAGCTCTGAGCCAGCTTGAACGTTCTGAAGTTCTGCCATTATCAAGTCGTTTTCAGCCACTGATCACTGTCTCAACTGTGCTACAATCAATCAATATACTATCTTCAGATATCACAGACTCTGAATACAATCTGTTGCAATCTGGATTCATAGCCGAACAATTCTGTATACAACAATCTCAGTTCCCAGAATATTCAATACAAATTTCAACTGTTCGATTCAATCAATCATACGCTGCGAATATATCAAAATATCATAGATAAAACGAGCATAAGGTCATCAGAACACTTCGGAACACAGGATTTATCAACCCATACACAGAACTGAAGTACTTCCCAGAAGAACACATAATCAGATGTAACTCTAACTCTCAGGCAGTAAATCTTCTAACTGACATTACAATTCTTTCAATTCAATCAATATCATTCTGTACAGAAGTCTAAAATGAAATTCATACCTGATATCAAATCAAGGCTGAAGTCGCTCTCCCTAATATAAGACAAACCCGGAATTTCATCTGGAACGACTATAGCAACTCTCCTGCTACTGACAAATCATTCCCAGATAGGCTCAACTTCAGTAATCAACTGAATACATAAGGAATTACTCCATTCTTTTCGATAATCATCGAATCATACATAATACGGATATCAAGGAATTCAAAATCGAGAATCCTTACCGTATATCATTCATTCTTCAGTCATTTCAGGTCCGAATCTTACCATCTCCTGGCAAGAATCTATAGTAGTTTTGTACTTGTTAGCATATCAATATCAATAATGTAGTCAGGATCAGACAACACAAGTACAACCTAATTCAATCTCATTCCCTTTTTACTGTAGTATACAATATATCACAGAATTCACTGATATCAATTCCTCTCCCCAAATGGTGCAAAGATCAATACTATAGTAACACAGACTCAACAGGTACAACATATATCAATGCAACTCATTCAAAGATAATCGTAGGAAATGCATTAGTATATATCAATACATATGCGACATAATCATAAAAGAACAGATACCTGTCACTACATCATCAAGTGCATCCTGGGTCTGTTCCTCGATCACTACCACCAGACGCTCCTACTCCTGGGAATCTTCGGGAACCTTTCAGTGGACATACTCTTGCGAAATGTCCTAATTTTTTGCAAATACGGCAACTACCAAATACTCCTTGGCATTGCTCAGTGGGATGTCTCCCTCCGCAGGTGCTGCAGTACACTCCCGTATAATTCTGACTGGAACTACTGGAGCTAGAAAGGCTGCTGCCTAACTTCTTAAACTGCTTCTTTTGAGCTTTCAAATAGTCTTTCCTTTCACCATCACTACTAACAGTCTCAGGTCCGAGAGGTGGTTGTTGTGGTCTCAATGCTAGAGGCGCAAACGAAGCTCCTTTCTGTCTTGTCAGACTGGCTTCGGTTCTCTTGGCCCTACTCAGAGCATCAACGAAACTATTGGGTCGACCTGTATTTACTAATGTCAATATCTCTGGATTCAATCCCTTAACAAACCGATCAGTCACAGCTTCATCATTCTCAGCCACGTGAGGAGCAAAACGTAGCAAGGTAGAAAATTGAGGAACATATTCTTCAACGCTTAAATGACCCTGTTTCAAATCTTCAAATTCTGCCTTTTATCATCTCGGTACGAACTTGGGAAAAATCTTCGATAGAATTCAGTTTTGAAGATCTTCCACGTAATAACTGTACCACGCTGCTCTAAAACTCCTTTGGTTGCAATCCACCACCTCTTTGCGACTTCTTTTAACTGGTTCCCAATTAGTTTAATTCTCCGTTCATCTGGGTACTCAAGTGAATCAAACAGTATCTCTATATCGTCTAGCCAATTCTCACAATCAACAGTCGTCTCAGTACCCCTCAGAATCGGCGGTGTCAATGACTGAAACCTCTTAACCTGTACTTCAATCGAAGTTTCGGATACATCCATCTGATCCATCCAGATACTTCCCTGGTTCTGAGATTCTTTGAGGAGCTAATCTGATTATCATAAGGGTCAGTAACAAGATACCACAACATGTTTCCAAGTTTCAGTCCTCCTCCGATCATCTTACAGCTGATCAAGAGTCGGTTCTAATCCAGCCTCAATAATGCATATTACTATATCAAATCAGATAAATCAAGTAACATGTATCAACAAAACAGTAAATCATGCTAGCACTCACATGCAAGAAAGAAAATTCATTCGACCCCGCTCCTCTCTTCTATTTTAGTCTCCATCTAATGGATCAATCGCTCTGATACCACCTGTTGTGGGGACCCGGACGCTAACCATTTCCTTAATCGTTTCTAATATCAAATGAAACAATTAGGTAATGTGGGACATAAAATTTTTTATTTTTTTTTAAATACACAGTGGAAACGTAATGTAAATCGATCTAATTTACATATTAAAGTTAAAGTACAAGTCTAGTACTTAATACATTCCTATTAAACTAGATTTCAATTACTATAGATCAAGTACTAAATCCTAGTCTATTTCTGAGCCCGGATCTCCACGCTATCTAGTCCAGCCTCGTTCTCTTCTTGACCTTTATCATGTCCCACCTGTTGTCATGCACACATACAAACAAGACAACAACCGGATAACTCCGGTGAGAATTACATTCTCAGTATAAATCATGTATACATGCAATCATAAAAACAATATAAAAGCATATAACAGATATTCCTAACATGTATCAAAATCAGAAACATGAATCAAATATTCATCACATGTATTATAATCCTAAACATGAATCACTATCAAGAATAAATCATATTCTAAACATGTACCATCATCAGGGACATAATTCAACATCAAGCAATGAATCACTCTTCGTGATTCTCAGACTCAGACTCGACTCAGTCCTAATCTAGGGATCCCGTTCGGAATAAGAACATACACCCACCTACACTCTCGATTGGGGTGGTGGTATGTTCTTATTCACGGACTTTGGCTCTTTCCATATCGAACACCAGTAATAGAAAAGACTCCAGTTCTATCCACTCCGATATAGCCAAATGTCCGGTGTCCTGACCTAACCATCATGGACTATGGCCCTATCGCCAATATCCTATCCTGCAACAAAGTGCAATGGGCCAGTGACGAGTCCTCACTATCCGGCCCTTCTGTCACAAGATCAAATGTCTACGACTAGGCACATTCGCCTATGACTCAAGACATACATTGTCTATACATCCATAGACCAGAGATATCAATCGTATTTAATTGCAAATAACAATGCAATAAAATAAAGTATGTGATTTAGGGAAACTCGAGTCAAACCTCACTCGAGTAGGGCAATCCCAACTCAACATTAATTTATACCTTTATCTTCTCGGTCTGACGAAGACGAAGTCCCGAATTCAACTCTGTCCATACCCGATCTGGTAATGACAATCGAATAGATACAATATCAGTATATAACTCAGTTCAAAACCTGTTCTGATTAATACTCAAATCAAAACATAATCTGATCAGTGCCAATCGAAATTTGGTACCACAATACAATCTCAACCAATACCGAATTTGATCCATATCAATTTACGGATGTTTCGACGGCATAACAATACAGTCTCGATAACCCCGTCAATTTCAACACCACAGATATAATACCAGAACTCATAATCAATATCGGTGCAACTCATAATTTCAATAACAATACAAATCTGATATCGAATATCAATTAATCAATTCCAAAAATCATAACAATTACATAACCAGTCTGTTTTTTAATCTGACTTAGATTATACGATGTCCACTGTATCAGAAACACCATATATGATTCCTATTCAATTCTAACAACATCATAATTTCAAACGACATCAAAACGTAACAAAACTTACGTCCCGTTATAGCTGTCGTCGCTAAGAACTCGGTACTGTACTCAGATTTAAAATCAGACGGACGGAAATTGCGTGACGTTCAATTTTCGCACATCAGGAACTTGGAGCTTCGGTTTCTCTCTTCTTTCATTTCTGAATGATTGACGTTTCTTATATATATATATATACGTTGCACGGTGATGGCAAGTGGCATCCTTTCGCTTTGCATGATTCGCGCATATGCGCGCCCAAGTGCCGCGCATATGCGTCGAGAGCTCTGTCCGCATATTTATCAGCTCGCGCATATGCGCGTACTGTCTCGGCATGTAATGTCCTCGGCCACTCGCGCATATGCGCGCCTTCTGCCGCGCTTGTGCGCCGAAGTCTCTGGAGTTCTTACTTGTGCTACCTATCACCTCGCGCATATGCGCGATCTCACTCCGCGTATATGTGCCTGGTCTTCTGGCCAAATTGCGCATGGCTCGCGCATTAAGTCGCGCATGTGCGCGAATGACACTTCCCTTGCCCATATTTTGCGGCTTTCCCGGTTTAATCCATTCCGTCCATTTTTACCTTAATTAACCCAGAAATCATATCAGATTAATCTCAGATTACAGTACTTAAAATCTCGGGCCTTACATGTTGGCCGAGAATTCCATGATTTTTATTCATGGATTTGTGCTAATTTATTATTAACCATTAATTAACAATTAATTATTGATTTTAATCAACAATTAAACAAATCACATTTGCTTTTGTGGCCAAAATCTTCCAACCATCACAATGGGTGGCCGTGGGTTTCTTTGCAAAGGGAGGAAAGTGTCTTTAATTTTTTTGAGCAAAAATTAGGGTTATGTATTATGAGTCCTAGTGGTGTATATATAGATTGTGACTCCTAATCCAATTTGGAGTTCTTCTCCCACAAAAACTCTAATAATTTAATTATATTTAAACTCCCATATAATTAATATATAATGTATTTAATAATACATGATATAATAATATCATATACATTTATTTTATATCACCATATAAAATATATACATGTATATGTATATTAAATTAAATAACTATTATTTAATGTATTAACTAACTCATTAGTTATTTTAGTTCTAGACTACTCTAGAATATTCATGAGAATTTGTGCATGTTAGTAGTCACCACTACTAGCACAATTATTTAATAAGTAAATTCTCAATTCACTAAATAAATGATTCCGAACACATTATAAACTCGATCGAGGACCCGAGAGCGCCGATGTATCAAGGATACAAATGTTGTTCATATAATGAAAATTGAAAATTTCGAAGATCAAAATTTTCACTTACAATATTAGGCAGCTTCCAGTTTTAGTGAACTACTTCACAAAACAGGCAGTTTCACTCTCCTTCCTTATTTAACAATCATGCCAACTTCCATTTCTTCCATCCTATGGAATCAGCTCATAAACTCCTTTATAAGCTTCTTGTTTGATCTCCATCAAACTATATTCGTCAAATTTCAACTCCTTGAAATTTGACTATCTCAACGGGAACACAGAATCCGATACTTGTGTGACCTTCAATGGTTCAAGGATACATCTAGCTGTGGGTTCACATCTCCATGTGATTCAAAATAACATTTATTCTTATTCGGGTTTACGCTTGTTAACCTCATTCTTTTCGTCAACTACTTGATCAAAAATGTCAAAACTCATTTCTGCTTGTACCCATCGGATCATGGTAAGAGCGTCTAGTAGCATCGCCCCATGATCCCCTCGGTATCATTGATAGTGCCTGCAAAACCAGTCGATTATGATTAACGTACAGTACGGACTTATCCTCTCGATTAATGATAACAACTTGGAAAGTCTGAGGGAGGGTAGTTCGTTATAATCATCATATGACTACTCATCTGCATGTTTGGACATCTCTATGCCTTTACCAAGAAACGCGGTACACAACATCACAGATGCTAGTCTCGAGCTCAAGCGACCTTTATCCATGTTTTAGGTGGCTGAATCGACTAGGAACAAATTTAGATAATACAGTGTTTACAAATGAGTTTCAACATCGAATTACGATTCATTTGTATTAAAGTATAATCAAGGACTTTATCTATGTTGATTGCATGAGTATACAGATAAAGTATAATGCCATAATCAAATAAAATCGCAAAATATTATTAAAATAAAGATTGTTTTATATTAGTGTCAATAAAGCCTGAGCGACAAGTTGGCTTGCCGGGCACCTACTCTAACATCCTTGAGCAACCAACCTAGCTTTGTTGCGCACAACTGAATCATATTCGTTCAGTTTTTTTTCTGTAAACCCATGTTGTACCTATAATAGATTTTGGAAGTTGTCTTGGAATTAAAGTCCAGACATTGTTATGTGTAAACCGATTCAGCTCCTCTTGCATAGAATTTATCTAGTTAGGATTAGTTAGAGATTCATCAGTTTTCTTTGGTTCAAATTGAGAAACAAATGCTGAGTGTAACGCCCAGAAAATTTAAAGGTCCACGTGAACCATATGCACAAATTATTAAACTCTTTTGTATTCTAATTATATGTTTTAATTGCATTAATTAATTATGTTGTGCATATTAACATGTTTAAAATATACTTCTCTACATTGTTGCATTAAAAATGTATTTTTAAAGGTTATTCGAGTTGCGATCGAGTAACGGAGACCGATGGCTGAAAATAGAAAATGTTTCTATTAAATAGTTGTTTTCAATTATTTAAAATATAAGTGATGCTTTTTCTTATTTTAAAAAAAATATGGGGTTTTGAGGTGATTTTATACGCCGGGACGTAAATTTTATCGGTGTTGGTTTTTCAACAAAAATACGAACGTTTTGACAACCTGGCTAATAAATTCTCAAACTTATTTAAACAAAGGGTACTTGAGGGGATGTTTTTCCACATGTTTAAGGGTCCCTAGGTGTATGTTTAAAGGCTGAAAAAAATAGGGAAAGAATAAAAACGAAAATAGACTCCTTAAGGGAAAGGACTCTTCGACTAGGAGTCTTTGAGGGTCACGACTGCTAGATGCGGTTAGGGAGGGTCCACTAGACTTAATTGGGCTGCATAGGAGGGATGGGTAGAGGCTGGACATGGTGGTTAAGGGCTGGAGGCGAAGCTAGCCTAGGTTCGAATCATATTAGGACTAGGACTCTTGTGCAGAAAAATTCAGTAGCTTCCTAGGCATATCCAAGGGACTTAATGGGCTGGAATTTGGTTGTATATGGGTTAGTTAGGTGTTATTAACCTTTTGTTCAAGTTTGGTTAAGTTTCGAGTTCATACGAGTCAAAACTGGGAAGTACGTCTAAGTTTAAAAATGAATAGGGAAACACCTAGATTTAAGCTTAATAAAATTAAAAAAACTTAGGTTTAAGCTTAAATAATTATTATAACTCTAAGTTTTTAATTTGAGAATTTTATATTAATATTTGGTTTAATTTGGGATTAAAACGTGTTAATACGTCTTATTTAAAAATTAAATCAAAATTCCTCGATTTAGGCTAAATAAAAATATGAGAAAATTCTTGTAGGCTTAAATAATTATTTAGGACATGTTAAAGTCAAAGAACTTAAGAAAAATTCAAAAACAGGAAATTATACGTCCAGGGGTAAAACGGTCATTTTACACCTAGAAATTAGTAAACGTCATGGCAGTGCCCTGAATGCTGTTTTATGTGCTAATATGATTAATTTCTATAGTTATGGATGTTTATGGAATTTTTTTTATGTTAAAATGATATTTTAAATGTTTAAGGAATTCTATATGTTTATGATTTAATATGTAAAAATGTTATTTTACATGTTTTGAGGGTAAAATGTCATTTTAAATGTTTATGAAATGTTCATGATTAAATTATGATTTTTTTAAATGTCCATGGGATTTTTATGAATTAAGGAAGACGTTTAAAAGACATGTTGCATGCTTGGTTTAAAAGAAAAACGTTATATGCATGTTTAAATTTTATAAATGATGAGAATATGAAACGTTGAAGGAAGTGAAATAATTGTGACTAATACGATGATATGTTGGAAATTTCGTGAGGGTTATGGTCCAAGTGGGAGCCCGACGATCGTGTTTCCTTGGATACGGACATGTAGATGTATACGATGATATGTTAATACGTAAGACCAAGGCCCAGTTGACCGGTGAGAGTGTTGCTGGTGTCCCCGCCGCCCAGTACTGTGGTTACATGTAGATGGATCCATCGCCCAACACGTAGACGTAGATGAACACGAAAGTCACAATTAACGATCTGAATTCAACGAAAGGAAAAAAGAATACGTATATATTGATGATAATATGAATATGAATATGTTGAGGATGATATGATTAAGTTTATAAAAATGTTTATGTTTAAAGTTCATGCATCATTATGAAAATGTTTTTATTTAAAGTTTATGCATCATGAAAATGATTATGAAAATGTTTTTATTTAAAGTTTATGCATCATGAAAATATTTACGAAAATGTTATTGTTTAAAGTTTATGCATCTTCATGAAAACGATATTTTAAGTACAAGTATTTTTCACTGTTATATGTTAACTGTATTACGTATTACTTGTTATCAAGGATATGACTTGTTGAGTCTTTAGACTCACTAGGTGTGATTGATGTAGGTGATTTTGATGGTAATGTTTTCGGAGGTCTTGATGGTTGATCTGACTGGACTGAAGGTGCACATAACCCGAGGATCTACGCTAGTTTTCCGCACTAGTTATGATTTATGATTTTACGTGATGTTAAAGATATTTTACGAAAATTTATTTATGAGTGATTTTTGAGAGGTTATAGTATGGGCTATACTTTTCAAATAATGTTTTTAGGTTGGTAAAATGTTTGGCGATTTTATGCTTTAAAATATTTTTCTTTGGATTTTTAAATGGCAGTTGGATGTTTATTTTTAAAATGATGTCAAAAATATTTTATGGTTCGGCCGATTCTAAGTGAGGTTAAAAAAAAAATTCTAGTACTTTTTAAGCAAAACAAATAAGGAGACGTTTCAGTTGGTATCAGAGCAAAGGTCCTGTAAAGGGTTGTGCCACCATCAGCGCCGGAAAGATCAGTCGTCAAGCCTAAATTTGTAAGTTTACATACTTTATATGATTTTATAATGTTACCTGCATAAGGACATGACTTATATGTTTATGTCTAATGTTTAATAGCTTTATGATAATATTTGTTTTATATGCTTTAGAAATTTATATGTGATACGATATGAAATAAGAAATTATTTGATTTCAAACGCATGTTGGTTGTGTGGTGGAATTGGACTATGTTTATTTTTTGGGTTTTAGTATTGACGTTTTACTTTTTGGGCTATAAGTTAATCGAGAATTGTATGAATATTTTTAAGATACGTAGATTTTCTAAGAAAATTTTTATGATTCATGGTTACTAGTTGAATTAATTTTTGGGAATTACTCATAAGTAATAATGATTCGAGGATTTGTAACGAATTTTGGAGTATAGAAATGTATAAATTGGGATTTTAAGTTTTGATGAAATGTAAGATTGGTTATAGGAATTGATTTTTGGGTAAATAAGTTTAAAATTTCGAAATTTATGTTATGAAAAACCTATAGAAGGGAATAAGAATGTCAAAAACTTATGGGTTAATCGTTGGATTTTCGAAATTAAGGACCAATTAAGATAATTTTTGAGAAAATTAAGAATTAATTTTACAATTGTTAAGGAAATTTGGGGACTAGTTTAGCATTAAGCGATAATTGAATGGGTTAAATGATAAGAATTTTTGATGATTTAGACTTTTAAGAATGTTTGGATATTTGGGATATTTTAGTTATAATGTTATAAGGAATGTTAATCAAATATTTTTAAGGATGAATCGATATTAAGCTTGAAAATCTAAGCATTAGCGGATGCGTTTGAGATTTTAAGATTGCAAGATGATAAGTTGACGAACATTTTGGGTATAAATTAAGGAAAGTAATATACGATAAGTTTGGTTATCCATCTTTTAATATTGGGAATTGTAAGAAAAGTTGTGATTCGAGGTTATATTAGTAACAGCATAAGTCATTATGGGTCTTTTTAAGTTGCAATTCGAAAATAAGGATTTAGAAGGTAAAATTAATAGGATTTAGTAGACATAAGGACATTCTAGAATTTAATTTTTATCAGAGTAGCGCAGTAGAAACGTGGATTTTTGGGATGCTAGAACTAAGTCCAAAATTTGGGTTATTAAGGATAAGCGAATTTCGAGGACGAAATTTAATTTAAGGGGGGAAGATTGTAACGCCTAGAAAATTTAAAGGTCCACGTGAACCATATGCACAAATTATTAAACTCCTTTGTATTCTTATTATATGTTTTAATTGCATTAATTATTTATGTTGTGCATATTAACATGTTTAAAATATACTTTTCTACATTGTTGCATTAAAAATGTATTTTTAAAGGTTATTCGAGTTGCGATCGAGGAACGGAGACCGAGGGCTGAAAATAAAAAATGTTTCTATTAAATAGTTGTTTTTAATTATTTAAAATATGAGTGATGCTTTTTCTTATTTTAAAAAAAAATATGGGGTTTTGAGATGATTTTATACGCCGGGACGTAAATTTTATCGGTGTTGGTTTTTCAACAAAAATACGAACGTTTTGACAACCCGGCTAATAAATTCACAAACTTATTTAAACAAAAGTAATTTAATATTTTAATTAAATTCTAATTAAGCATTAATGGGCCTAATTTGTATGCTTAATGGGCCTTAAATTAATTAAAGAATTATTAACTATAAAATATGTTAATCACCCCCATAACCCCACAAACACCCACGCCTCCCTCACCCCAACAAATTCAAGGAATCCTTTGCACCGTAAACTCACGGCACACACATCATATTCTTCAAGGAGGATCAAAATTTTGCAAGGAAAAATCAAGCCATCGTCTTCGTGTCGTCGTTCTTCAATCGTCAACGTATAATCGTGCGTTAATAACGCAAAGGCACGCCATATTCTCCTTTTACTCATCTTTCACACCATATTATGTGTTTGATACATGATTGCATGAAAAACATGATACAACTTTTATATTTTCATTTTTATGGTTATACATGCACAAAACAAGAGTTTTTCTTTTTTAAAACTCTTCATAATGATGCACAAAGGGGCTGCCATGGTAGGGGTACTTGAAGGGATATTTTTCCACATGTTTAAGGGTCCCTAGGTGTATGTTTAAAGGCTGAAAAAAATAGGGAAGGAATAAAAACGAAAATAGACTCCTTAAGGGAAAGGACTCTTCGACTAGGAGTCTTTGAGGGTCACGGCTGCTAGATGCGGTTAGGGAGGGTCCACTAGACTTAATTGGGCTGCATAGGAGGGATGGGTAGAGGCTGGACATGGTGGTTAAGGGCTGGAGGCGAAGCTAGCCTAGGTTCGAATCATATTAGGACTAGGACTCTTGTGCAGAAAAATTCAGTAGATTCCTAGGCATATCCAAGGGACTTAATGGGCTGTAATTTGGTTGTATATGGGTTAGTTAGGTGTTATTAAACTTTGGTTCAAGTTTGGTAAAGTTTGGTTAAGTTTCGAGTCCATACGAGTCAAAACTGGGAAGTACGTCTAAGTTTAAAAACGAATAGGGAAACACCTAGATTTAAGCTTAATAAAATTATGAAAAATTAGGTTTAAGCTTAAATAATTATTATAAGTCTAAGTTTTTAATTTGAGAATTTTATATTAAGATTTGGTTTAATTCGGGATTAAAACGTGTTAATACGTCTTATTTAAAAATTAAATCAAAAGTCCTCAATTTAAGCTAAATAAAAATATGAGAAAATTCATTTAGGCTTAAATAATTATTTGGGACATGTTAGAGTCAAAGAACTTAAGAAAAAGTCAAAAACGGGAAATTATACGTCCAGGGGTAAAACGGTCATTTTACACCTAGAAATTAGTAAACGTCATGGCAGTTCCCTGAATGCTGTTTTATGTGCTAATATGATTATTTTCTATAGTTATGGATATTTATGGAATTTTTTTATGTTAAAATGAAATTTTAAATGTTTAAGGAATTCTATATGTTTATGATTTAATATGTAAAAATGTTATTTTACATGTTTTGAGGGTAAAATGTCATTTTAAATGTTTATAAAATGTTCATGATTAAATTATGATTTTTTTAAATGTCCATGGGATTTTTATGAATTAAGGAAGACATTTAAAAGATATGTTGCATGCTTGGTTTAAAAGAAAAACGTTATATGCATGTTTAAATTTTATAAAGTGATGAGAATATGAAATGTTGAAGGAAGTGAAGTAATTTTGACTAATACGATGATATGTTGGAAATTTTGTGAGTGTTATGGTCCCAGTGAAAGCCCGACGATCGTGTTTCCTTGGATACGGACATGTAGATGTCATCGATGATATGTTAATACGTAAGGCCAAGGCCCAGTTGACCGGTGAGAGTGTTGCTGGTGTCCCCGCCGCCCAGTAATGTGGTTACATTTAGATGGATCCATCGCCCAACACGTAGACGTAGACGTAGATGAACACGAAAGTCACAATTAACGATCTGAATTCAACGAAAGGAAAAAAGAATACGTATATGTTGATGATAATATGAATATGAATATGTTGAGGATGATATGATTAAGTTTATGAAAATGTTTATGTTTAAATTTCATGCATCATTATGAAAATGTTTTTATTTAAAGTTTATGCATCATGAAAATGATTATGAAAATGTTTTTATTTAAAGTTTATGCATCATGAAAATGTTTACGAAAATGTTATTGTTTAAAGTTTATGCATCTTCATGAAAACGATATTTTAAGTACAAGTATTTTTCACTGCTATATGTTAACTGTATTACGTATTACTTGTTATCAATGATATGACGTGTTGAGTCTTTAGACTCACTAGATGTGATTGATGCAGGTGATTTTGATGTTAATGTTTTCGGAGGTATTGATGGTTGATCTGACTGGACTGAAGGTGCACATAACCCGAGGACCTACGCTAGTTTTTCGCACTAGTTATGATTTATGATTTTATGTGATGTCAAAGATATTTTTACGAAAATTTATTTATGAGTGATTTTTGAGAGGTTATAATATGGGCTATACTTTTCAACTAATGTTTTTTGGTTGGTAAAATGTTTGACAATTTTATGCTTTAAAATATTTTCCTTTGGATTTTTAAATGGCAGTTGGATGTTTATTTTCAAAATGATGTCAAAAATATTTTATGGTTCGGCCGATGCTAAGTGAGGTTAAAAAAAAATTCTAGTACTTTTTAAGCAAAACGAATAAGCAGACGTTTCAGTTGGTATCAGAGCAAAGGTCCTGTAAAGGGTTGTGCCACCATCACCGCCGGAAAGATCAGTCGTCAAGCCTCAATTTGTAAGTTTACATACTTTATATGATTTTATAATGTTACCTGCATAAAGACATGACTTATATGTTTATGTCTAATGTTTAATAGCTTTATGATAATATATGTTTTATATGCTTTAGAAATTTATATGTGATACGATATGAAATAAGAAATTATTTGATTTCAAACGCATGTTGGTTGTGTGGTGGAATTGGACTATGTTTATTTTTTGGGATTTAGTATTGACGTTTTACTTTTTGGGCTATAAGTTAATCGAGAATTGTATGAATATTTTTGGGATACGTAGATTTTCTAAGAAAATATTTATGATTCATGGTTACTAGTTGAATTAAATTTTGGGAATTACTCATAAATAATAATGATTCGAGGATTTGTAACGACTTTGGGAGTATAGAAATGTATAAATTGGGATTTTAAGTTTTGATGAAATGTAAGATTGGTTATATGAATTGATTTTTGGGTAAATAAGTTTAAATTTTAGAAATTTATGTTATGGAAAACCTATAGAAGGGAATAAGAATGCCAAAAACTTATGGGTTAATCGTTGGATTTTCGAAATTAAGGACCAATTAAGATAATTTTTGAGAAAATTAAGTTTATGAAAATGTTTATGTTTAAATTTCATGTATCATTATGAAAATGTTTTTATTTAAAGTTTATGCATAATGAAAATGATTATGAAAATGTTTTTATTTAAAGTTTATGCATCATGAAAATGTTTACGAAAATGTTATTGTTTAAAGTTTATGCATCTTCATGAAAACGATATTTTAAGTACAAGTATTTTTCATTGTTATATGTTAACTGTATTACGTATTACTTGTTATCAAGGATATGACGTGTTGAGTCTTTAGACTCACTAGGTGTGATTGATGCAGGTGATTTTGATGTTAAAGTTCTTGTAGGTCTTGATGGTTGATCTGACTGGACCGAAGGTGCACATAACCCGAGGACCTACGCTAGTTTTCCGCACTAGTTATGATTTATGATTTTACGTGATGTTAAAGATATTTTTACGAAAATTTATTTATGAGTGATTTTTGAGAGGTTATAGTATGTGCTATACTTTTCAAATAATGTTTTTAGGTTGGTAAAATGTTTGACGATTTTATGATTTAAAATATTTTCCTTTGGATTTTTAAATGGCAGTTGGATGTTTATTTTTAAAATGATGTCAAAAATATTTTATGGTTCGGCCGATTCTAAGTGAGGTTAAAAAAAAAAATTCTAGTACTTTTTAAGCAAAACGAATAAGCAGACGTTTCACTGAGTGTAAAAATAAATTGAAAATTTGATTTCTAGTTCTTACCGGATCAGATGGGTTACGAATCACCAAATTTTGTGGATGTGATTTATTACATCTGAAGTTGGAACTAGTTGAATCAGTTTCAGCAACTGTTTCAGTTTGTAACTAAACATTTCCTTCAGTTTCAGTTGGTATTTGAATATTATCGCTTGTTCCACTAACTGATTGTTACGAACAGCTTCATGTTCAAATGTTTGATCTACTACTTCAGGTTCTAGTGTTTGAAGGATGTTTCGATTTATGTGAACTTCTTCTTCACTATCATCCTCCAAGCTAATTTCTGTTAAACGATCATTTGGCTTATCAGTTTGTGCAGATTCATCAAATACAACATGAACTGATTCTTCTACATTCAGAGTACGTTTATTAAACACTTTGTAAGCTTTGCTAACTGAAGAGTAATCAAGAAATATTCGTTCATCAGATTTAGCATCAAATGGTTTCACATAATTTTTGCCATTATTGTGAATAAGACATCATATGTTTTATAATAAATTGTATAAAATATAATTTGTTGTGTAATTATAAATTTTCACTATTTTTACAGGTTTGATAAAACAAGAATAACCTTCCCGTTGCAAATGGGATTGAGATGATTCTTGGACCTGTAGAAAGTTGATAATAATATCTACAATATTGGTGGCAAGCATTAGATAAAAATCCTCTCACAATTGGGATTAAATTAAGCAACAAATAAAGTTACCAAAAGAGTGGCAGTTTTTCCATGCTCTATCATTTTGACTATATCTCACAAATTACTTGGTCAAATGGTTTGAAAAAAATACCACAACTAGACAACTCAATTATCCACATGTTTCTTTTTATGTGAAGAAGCGAATTCGGAGAAGAAGATTTTCAAAAGTGATGTGAAATAGAATATAATATCTTGGAACATCAATGAAGACTTTTGTGTAAAAAAATAATATTTTATTTGTGGTTGTCTCCTCAAATTTGGCAATAAATAGGGGTGCATTGTAATGTATTGACACATCCCTCATTTTATGAACAAACCTTTGAGTTCATAATATTTCTCTTTTTTTTGCCTTTATTTCTTTATTTAAATGTATTTAAAATTTAATTTCATATTCAAAGTTTTACACTTTGAATAATGAAAATTTAACTTCCGAAAGTTGAGATGAAAATGTGAAACTGTTGGTATGATAATAAGGTTATTAAAAGGTAATAATCTATGTTTTATATTATTTAATCTTTATTTTTTGTTTAAGTTATATTTATTACTTCCATCATTATTATACCCTACTTATAAGTGAGAGTTTTGATTTATTGTTGCTATATGTTACACTAAATTCTTGAAACCATTTAAATGTTAGTTTGGTATTACCAATCATTTTATGTGGAGGTCTTGATTTATTGTATATGAATATATCATAATATTAATTTCTCGTTACCATTTAAATGTTTGTTTGGTTTTACCAATCATTTAAAGTGGGAACCTTGATTTAGTGTTTAAAAAATATATATAACAAAATAATTACTTGACAACATTTATAAGTTTTGGTATATATTATATACTTATAAGATAATAATATATTACATAATATAAATATGATTATTTAATATATTATAAGCATTTTATTAAGTGGATTTCAATAATGATCATTAATGTTAACTTTATTAAAATATCAAAGAGTGGATCCTCAAATCTCAACTAATTAAATTAAAATTTGAACAATTAAGAATTATCAATTAAAGATTGAAACAATTAAAAGAAAAAACAAAACAAAACAAAAATATATTGTAGTGGACTTGTGATTACTTTAGTTTCCCTGTGGATATGATATTCGGATTCACCGAATTATACTACTTGTGGAAAATCTGCTATTGGGAGTGCAACAATCAAAATCGCATCAAGTTTTTGGCGTCATTGCCGGGGAAGTATAATTTAATTTCAAGTCTATTTAATTTTTTTATAGTTTATTTTCCTTTTTTTTTTGAATTTTTATTGATTTTGTGTGTTTTTCTTCTTTTTCTTATGCATTTGCGTGAGCACTTGCTAACGTACATTAGTGGTCGACTCATTCGAAATAACCCTTTATTTTCACAAACATGGCGGAAGAACCCGTCCAAGAAAATGAAGATGAAATTCAATCTCAACATGATCATGATAGACGAAGAACACTTAGAGATCATATGAATCCCACACGCACTATGCACCTTCATGTCTAGTTTATATCCGGATGCATCTCACTTCAAATTTAAGTCTAGTATTATCCAAATTTTACCCAATTTTCATGGCTTAGATTCTTAAAATCCATACATGCATTTACGATAGTTTGAAGAAGTGTGCAACACATATAATGATCTAAATTGTAGCATTCACATCATTCGACTTAAGATTTTTCCTTTTTCTTTAAAAAGATAAAGCTTAAACTTGGCTACAAAATCTTAGATCATGATCCATTCGAACTTGGGATGAATTGCAAAAACAATTTTTGAATAAGTTTTTTCCATCTCATAGAACAAATTCTTTCAAAAGGCAATTCATCACTTTCACTCAAAAACAAGGAGAAATTCTTTTATCAGTATTGGGATAGATATAAAAAACTGCTTAATCTTTGTCCACATAATGGTTTTGAAATTTGGAGAGTTGTTTCTCAATTTTATGAAGTTTTAACACCAAAAGATAGGCAAATGGTTGAATTTATGTGTAGTGGAACATTTGAAGATAAAGATCCAAACGAGACAATTGAGTATCTCGATTCATTAGTTGAAAATGCTCAAAATTGGGACACTATAGGTACAATCGAACCATCAAACAAGACTCTATCTCCCACATCTGTGAAAGAGGATCGGTTACGATGCCCGGAAGCGCAACGGAATTTTCGAAAATCATGTTTTTATACAAAAAAACCGAGCACCCACTAGTGTGTGTAGCAAATACAAAAAATACAAAAATGTCATACATAAAGTGTTTTAGAAATATACCTATCAATCATAAGGATTGATGTTTTTGGCTCCAGCTAAGTGGTAAACAACTTAACTCTTGAAGGACTGACAATCTACAAGCCTCCCTTGAGCACTCCTTGCTAAAAAATAAAGCCCACCACCAACTAGGAAGATGTCCTCTAATTCTGCACTTGAAAAATTAGAGGATTTTTTTTTTTTGAAAAGTAAATACTTTCGTCAACAATTGAAAAAGCAAAAATTAAGGGAATAATGGAAGAATAATTTCAGCCAAAGCTAGAAGTGAAGGGGAGAGAAAGAATTTCTTGGTTGTGTAAAAGTAAAAAATTGCATGTGCATGACATGCCTTGTTTATTGAAAACGTTGCCTCCAACCCTTGACCTCCCAAGAATGCATTTTATTTGGGCTTGTAACAATTACAAAGCCCATGGACTTTTGTTTCAAATATCTAAACACATTTTAGATCATTTAAACTTTACTTGAATTATTTTAATTATTGGGACTCTATTAGGTCCACTAGTGTTTAATTAATTCAAAACTTGAATTAATTTAATTTATTCCATAATAATGTTTATGAAAATCACAGTTTTCAAATACATTATTTATTTGAGCCAACTTTTAATTTAGGAACATTCCCAAAAATTAAAACCTACATTCCCCACATAGAATTCATACTTATAATTTTTTTTG
This sequence comes from Primulina tabacum, assembly GCF_025594145.1. Classification (NCBI taxonomy): domain Eukaryota; kingdom Viridiplantae; phylum Streptophyta; class Magnoliopsida; order Lamiales; family Gesneriaceae; genus Primulina; species Primulina tabacum. The sequence continues at coordinate 27,956,039 of NC_134561.1, read as the reverse complement.
CGCTTATAAACTCCTTTATAAGCCGTTCAACAGATTGAACTATTTTACTTCTCAACGGGATCTTAAAAGCTAATACTTTCTAGCTCTCAATGGTTCTTTGATACGACTAGCAGTGGGTTCGCATTTAAGTGTGATTCAGGACTAAACATGTCCTTATATGAGCATACACCAGTTGCTCCATTCTTACCAACTCCTTGATAATAAGAACGTCAGAACTCAAGTCTGATAGTACCCAACCAATCATTTTAAATGCCTAGCAGCATCGGTTACATCACGCATTTTAAATCCGTGAGGCCTCGGGTCAAAGCGAACAATATCACAAGTGGGTTGGGCCGTGACATTTGGTATCAGAGCGACTTCGCGTGAGTTTGGGATGGTAGGGCAAACCTCAGCGAGGACGCTGAGTCCCTAAAGGAGGGGTGAGAGGGCCCTTAGGAGAAATCCCACATCGCTAAACAACGGGAGAGATGCTGGGCATTTAAATGAGCATGTAGCGACCCCTTGTGACGCGTTTTAAAGCCGTGAGGCCCTCAGGTCAAAACAGACAATATCACACGTGGACAGGGCCGTTACATAGTGCCCTCAAGAACCATTTCTTTATGGTTAGCGTACAATACGGACCCTTCATCTCATATATCTCGACCGATTCGACAACTATTGGTACATCGAGAGCTGTCAAAGAATCGATACCATATGTCATGTCATAGTTGCATCGATAATGTAATCTAAGAAACCCCTTTCTTAATTACCACCAACACTCTGATCAGAGATTTCAAACAACATACACATGAGATTACATAGGATATCCATACCCGAAGGTAAACGATGAATCCCTGACTAAAATGCATAGACTCCTATATGTTTCGACTGAACACCCAAACTTGTCCTCTGATGACCCCATATGAGTCGATAAACTATTCAAAGGACAATTCTAGCATGTAGAGTCTCAATGTTGTCCAAAGTCATAAGGACTAATGGTGTACATGCAAAGGCCCTCGAACTACTTGCTTGAAAATTTGCGGAAAATTAAAATTTTTTTTTTTTAAAGAACTTAATGGCCTCGCTCATAAAATCACTGGTGAAACAAGTTCAATATTTCAAAATAATTGCAGCGGAAGAAAATAAAGTTTTCCAAAAATCACAATTTAAAAATATCCATCAACTGATAAAAATTGTTTGCGGAAAAACATAACAACTGCTGCACTGAGGTCCTCGGGTGCCACTACTGCCGACCCAAGCTGGCTCACTGGTCCCCGCCCTCGGCCCTGGCCTCATCAGTACCTACAACAATCAAGTCTAGTGAGCCTAAAGACTCAGCATGCATAAATCGCAGGTAACGAGTAAAAATCTGAATTTAAAATATGCATGGGATAAAATATCCTGTCCCGAGGCATACTGAAAATAATCTGTACTGAGCAATTATAATACGTGCATAACTGAACTGGAAATCACTGTAGAAATATTTGCTCCTTGGAGCCTGTACTGAAATAACTGGTAAAATTTTCTGTTGAGATTATGTTTTACGCCTGTGGCCACTGCACTAAGCTGAACTGATCGGTAACTGGCTACCGGGGAGGCTGAAACTGAACTGAGCTGGCCGGTCACTGGCGACCGGGTGGTACCATACTGAACTGATCGGTCACTGGCGATCGTATAAAAATAACACTCCCACATAGTGAATGAACCACAAGCCATATCGCATAAATCTCAAAAATAATCATTTTCTGTTTAATGCACGTAAAATAATTAACTGGCGTAATGAAAATTCCTGTAATTTTACCAACTGGATTGGATTGGTTCGTTCCCAGGCTCGCTGCAACCTAACTGTGCCATGAAAAATATGCAATAGTTTAAACATGACCAACTATGCAATTTACGTTCAAAAGATGCGACTATGACGCCTAATGACTTCGCATTTAATCATGACTCCGAGCCAACCTGAACCGACACCGAACCGACATATAGTCATGATTAAAATACGCTGAAAAATCATAAAATAATGCTCCTAAAATGATAGGGTCGAAATCTAGGTGGAATGGAGGCCAAAACACGAAACGCTCTTTCGAGAGTCAATTTGGCACATTGCACCGTAAATTCTCGTACGACCTCAAAAATGATCCAAATGACAAACGGTCGAAAACATGACCTTCCTAACTCAATGAGGCACTGTCCAGTCCAAGGCCATGGGCTAAAAGCCAACCAAGAACTCGAACAAGCCTCTGAACCGACACAGCAACTTGCTGTAATTTCCAGCAGCTGCGACCTAGCTTGCATCGCGTCGTTTGCGAGACTTTTGGCCATTGGGGCTTGAACCACCGACCAAAGCCTCTCCACAACGTCCCAAGGAATGATTTGAACCATGGCTAAGGGCCCTAGGCCAGCCACAATTCGCCTCATTCCAGCAACCACCCGAAAGTTCTCACCGAGGGCCCTCATGCGTGCGTGTGTAGTGTTTATGCTATGTTCGATGTCTTGCGTCATTCCAGTGGCCATTTGATTGACCATGGCACGATCTAGACATCTAGGAGCATGATATGAACCGTGGCTAAGGGCCATAGGCCAACCAAGATCCACACCAAGCCAACCAACTCGAAGTACATGTGCTGTCAAAACCAAAGGGGCCGAGAGGGGAGGGGGCTGTTTTCACGTTTTGATTAAAAACCGAGGGGCCATGGACCAAGCCACCAAAAGGGCAACTTAGTCACGTCTTAGAAATGCTAGGGAAGTGATCCAACCATGGCTAAATGCCCTTGGGGCAGCCAAGATCAGATCCTTCCTCCTTGACATCCAAACTGAATTTTCGAATCACATTTCTGCACTTATGGGGAACTTGCTGTCATTTCGGTTTTTCAGCAAGTATGGGGCTGGTTTGAATGGACCAACATGGTCCTAATGCCTCCTACTACATGTATACAAGCCGCCTTGGGAGCCTGGAGTCGATCCAATACCTGAAACCATCAAAACTCAGAAAAACGTGAAGCTTGTCAAGGGAAGTCAAAAATTCTGCATGTGTGTTCCAAAATATTTTGACATGGATCTCGATTTTTGCTTGCTACAACATGATCATGTACTGAAAAATAAATGATAATATGACTTGATTGAGGTTTGAAAGAAATCTAGACATGCCTGGTTTCGTTTCGAAAGAAAACGAACGAAACAACGACGACGCGGCACGGAGGAGGTGGAGCGCTTCTTGTCTACCTTCCTTGAACTCGATTTTCTTGCCTTTCTCCCTAGCTATGGCTCACGATTTTTACCTCTGAAAAGGGTCTTATTTTCACTCAGATTTCGAAAGAAAGGAGAGGGGGAAAAATGGTTAGGAGGGTGAGGGAAGTGGGTGCAAGATATAAGGGAGGATCAAGACCAAGTCCACTCCCTTTGAATTTGAATTTTGAATTATGGTTTGATATCAAATGAGTTGGTGGATGCTTCTAGGAGGTGGTGGCCGAAATTTATCTTGATTCTAGACTAGGATATGTCCATTTATTTAATTAAATTGTGCTCCCAAAAATCCTAGAATTATCCTACTAATTACATGCAAAGAATTGGTCAAAGTTGATGAGTTGGAAAATGAATCTTCTAGCACTAAGGGTGGCCAAAAAATGCATGATAAAATAAATGGAAATGTTGATTATCTAGTCAACTAATAATCCTTGAAAGCCTTACTAATCCTTTAAATAATTTAGTGAGCTAACCCCTTAATTTAATAACTTAAATGAATTCATTTCTTAATCACCTCAAATAATTTAATTAAATCTTCAAACCTCCCTTTCTAACTTAAATGAACTTAGTTACTAGCTAAATTAACTTCTGAAAATATTTCTCGAATCTTAAATTCTATCTCAAAACTCCAACTCCGGTCCGGCCTCACTGAAAATACTGAAATGCTAAAAATCATATTACTGAACTGAAATAATAAATAATTAACTTCAAATAAATGCATTTAAAATAATCATGAAATGAAGTCAATTAAATTTAAAAAAAATCTAGAATTATGCATGGCTTATACGTCTACTGATTTACGGGTTCTACAGTACAACCATGAACTAGGACGTTTCCACTCGATAAGTGAGAACCACTTCGAAAGTCATTTATGGAGGGTTGTTCAGTGCACTCTACAAGGAGCACCTATCTGCATGTTCGGACATCATAATGTCCCCTACAATTGAAACATGGCACTCACATTGCAGATACTAGTCTCAAACACGACCGGCCTTTATCCTTTTAATGGCGGCTGAATCGACTAGGAACTACTTAGAATATACAATATTCCAAATATGAGTTTCATGATACTCATCATAGGAGCATCTCATATTCTTTCTACTATTTGTATATTCAAGGACTTTATCTATGCAACTAACATGGGTATATAGATAAAGATGTGTCAAAACAAAAATTTCAGATATAATTAAAATAAAGATTGTTTATACATAGAGTTTCAACATGAACCCTGGGCCAACACTTGGCTCGACGAACACCTACTCTAACAATCTCCCACTGGCACTAGAGCCAACTGCCCATATGCTTCAAACCCATTGATTCGCGATACTTCACGAATTATGGTCGAGGTAAAGGCTTGGTTAGTGGATCAGCAACATTATCTACTGATTCGACTTTGTCAGTGGACACTTCGCCTCTTTCCACAATCTCTCGGAGGATGCTGTACATTCTCAATACATGTTTGGATTTCTGATGAGACCTTGGCTCTATCACCTAAGCAATGGCTCCTGTTTTGTCACAAAACATCGGGACATGAGAAACTCCATTAGGAATGACGCCCAACTCTTGAATGAAATTCCTTAACCAAACAGTTTCATTTGATGCAGTTGATGCAACAATGTATTCGGCCTCAGTGGTGGAATCCATAGTACTATCTTGCTTTAAACTCTTCCAACAGAAAGCAGCACCATTGAGCATGAATACGAACTCAGAGGTTGCCTTTGAGTCATCGATACCGCTTTAGAAGCTAGAATCGGTATAGCCTTCCAATTTCAGTTCTCCACCCCCGTAGACCAAGAACAACTTATTGGTAATTCTCAAATACTTGAGGATGTCTTTCACAGCTTTCTAGTGTGGAAGACCAGGGTTTCATTGATATCTACTACTACACTTAGTGCAAAAGCCACGTCAGGATGTGTAGATATCATCCCATACATGATACTACCAATTTTGAATGCATACGTAGTGCGTGTCATCGTCACTAGTTCTGCATCAGTCTTGGGAGACATAGACTTGGATAGGGACACGCCATGACACAATGGTAGATGTCCTATCTTGGACTTATCAATCGAGAACCGCTTAACGATGGTATTAATGTATGTGGACTGGGTGAGACCAAAAAATCTTTTTGATCTATCTCTATAGATCTGTATTCCCAATACAAAAGATGCTCCACCCAATTCCTGCATCGGGAACTTACTTGCTAACCATATTTTAGTTGATTGCAACATTCCTACATCATTCTCAATGAGTAGAATGTCATCAACATAAGACACCATGAATGTCACAGCACTTCCACTGAGCTTCTTAAACACACAGGGTTCCTCAGGATTCTTAGTAAAACCAAACTCTTTGATTAACTGTCGAATCTGAAGTTCCAACTCCTAGATGTCTGCTTTAAACCATAAATAGATCTCTGAGATTTGCATACCATATGCTCATTTTCGATAGATGTAAACCTTTCAGGTTGAGACATGTAAATCTCTTCCTTAATATCCCCATTAAGAAAGACTGTCTTTACATCCATTTGCCATATCTCATAGTTATACCATGCAGCTATGGCCAAAAATATCCTTATAGACTTGAACATTTCAACTGGAGAAAAGTTTTCCTCAAAGTCAACTCCTTTTCTTTGAGTATAGCCTTTTGCTATCAATCACGCCTTGAAGGTCATTACCTTCCCATCCGCCCTAAGTTTCCCCTTGTAAATCCATTTACACCCTATGGGAATATTTCCCTCGGGTGGATCCACATGATTCCACACTTGGTTCAAATGAATGGAATTCATCTCAGATTCCATAACTTCAAGCCACATAGATGAATTGGCATCCGATAATGCTTCCTTGAAGGTCATTGGATCACATCCATGATTAGTCTCATCATGGCTCTTTTCAAGAAGCAGACCATACCTCATAGGTGGTCTCGAGACTCTCTCGGATCTTTTAGGAGCTTGTATCTCCTCTCTTGGCTCTTCGAGTGTGGATTCTACAATCGTGGATATCTCTCGAACCTCTTCGAGTTCTATCATCTCCTCTTTTCTATCCAATAGAAATTCATTTTCCAAAAAGGTCGCATTCCTAGAAGTAAACACCTTTGTTTCTTGGGGATGATAGAAATAATATCCAACTGAATTCTTTGGATATCCCACAAAATAACATAAAATGGATCGACTATCCAATATATCTCCAACTTACTGCTTCACATAAGCAGTGCATCCCCATATTCTAAGATAAGAATATTTGGAAGGCTTACCCATCCATATCTCATATGGTGTCTTATCAACTGCCTTTGAATAGACATTGTTCAACAATAGTGTCGCTGTCTCAAGCGCATATCCCCAAAAGGAGGGCGACAACTCCGTGAACCCCATCATAGACCGAACCTTGTCCATCAAAGTCCGGTTACGACACTCTGAAACACCATTCAACTGCGTTCTAGCAGGCGGAGTCCACTCTGAGAGAATCTCATTCTCCCTAAGATACTCTTGGAACTCGGGACTCAAGTACTCACCACCTCGATTCGATCGAAGTGTCTTGATGCTTCGTCCCAACTATTTCTCTACTTCATTTCTAAATTCTTTGAACCTTTCAAAGGTTTCAGATTTGTATTTCATCAAATACACGTACCCATACCTTGAAAAATTATCGGTAAAGTTGAAGAAGTAGGCATGTCCATGCTTAGTGGTGATGCTAAGCGGACCGCACACATCGGTATGGATCAAATCCAATAATCCTTTGGCTCGCTCCACATGGCCCTTAAAGGGAATTTTTGTCATCTTTCCTTTTGGACATGATTCACAAGTAGGGAGAGAATTAATATCAGACATATCAAACATGCCTACTCCCACTAGCTTGTTCATCCTTCTTAGGAAAATATGTCCTAATCGAACATGCCATAATTTTGCCGAATTTAGAGTATCTTGTTTTTTCTTGTTTGTTGTTGTATTTCTTAGACATTTTTTAGTGGAATATCTTTCAATTTTAAGTTGTAGAGATCAATTTCAAGTTCACCCGTACCTATCAAACATTCATTCTTGTAAATGTTGGAAACACATTTGCTAAATAAACAAGAATATACATCTTTATCAAGCATAGAAATGGAAACACTGTTTTTCACCAAATCGGGTACAAACAAAACATCTTTTAAAATTAACTTAAAATCATTGTTCAAAATCAAGTAAACATCTCTAATAGCCTTGACAGCAACTCTTGCCCCATTACCCATCCTCAAGAAGGTCTCACTTTCTCTAAGTCTCCTGCTTCTTCCCATCACCTGCAAATCATTACAGATATATGAGCCACAGCCAGTATCTAATACCCAAGAAGTAGAGTTAATTGAAATGTTTACTTCAATATAGAACATACCATTTCCAGAATCTTTCTGGGAAAGATATTCTCTGCATTTATGCCTCTAATGTCCAGGCTTCTTGCAGTGATGACAGATATAAGTAGTCTTGTCAGCCTTGACTGGTGTGGCTGCCGCAACGGGATTCGGAGCTTGCCTTCTCAAGGGCACATTCTTCTTGGGACGTTGGAAATAACGCTTATTTCTCTTCCCATGTGGACCAGTCTTCGTACCAGATGAAGAAACCACATAAAGGACTGACTTCTCTTTCTTGATTTTGGACTCAATGGTAACAAGCATATTCACCAACTCCTCAAGGGTAGGCTCCAACTTGTTCATGTTGAAATTCACAACAAAAAGATCAAATGAGCTAGACAGCGACAAGAGCAACACGTTAGTGGTCAACCTTGAAGGCAACGTAAGGTCCATGCCAACGAGCTTGTTCACAAGAACAATCATCTTTAGGCCATGCTCATAGACAGAGGCCCCATCTCGCATGCGTAAAGCGATGAGCTCCTTGACGGTAGCATGCCTAAGAGGCCCATTTTGCTCACCAAAGAGCTCCTTGAGATGCAAATGAATGTCAGCAGCACTTTTTGCATTCTCAAAAGGCCTCTGCAGCTCATCATTCATAGAAGCCTGCATATAACATTTGGCTTCATGTCATGGTCACACCAATCCTTGTAAGTCAGCAATTCCTCAGGAGTGCAGCAAGTTGGAGCCTCAACAGGGGGCGACTCAGTAAGTGTATATGTAATCCTTTCCGAATTCAAGATGATTTTCAGATTTCTTAACCAATAGAGGTAATTAGGTCTAGTTAAAATGTGTTTGTCGAGTTTTGCAGATAACGGATTGCGAATCGAATACATTGTCAAATTTGTACTGAAAAGTAAAAACAGATAAATGTTAATGACTTTATAAAATATTTAGTAAAATATAAACTATGAAATTTTACTTTATATCACCCATTTTTGATCGTATGTTTGTCGGATTCATTCAACTTTGCTATTATAATAAAAATAACGCACATATTCATTACTTAATACATAATGAATATATTATAAATAGTAAACTAAACAAGGATGATCATTCACCCCAATAAATAAGGGCCTGTGTGAGCCAAACACGGGCCTAGGTCCAATCCTAGGGAATGCATGGGATGCAAATTCATAATTACTTAAGCCTCCAATATTTACATGTTTTCGATCTTCATAATCATCATAGCCCACCATCTTCCAACCTTGATCTTTCACTATATTAATATTTCCAAATAAATATCCATGGCAAATAGGGATACATCTCATGTGGTGGGAACAGGCTATAAACCAAACCACTTATAAATTGATAATCATTACAATCATTCAACAACAAAATATCCTAGCATAGACTTAGCAAATTGGGCTTGGGCTTTTGATCATCTGTCATGCATAATATAACATATCATACACCATCAATTAATTATCAAAATAATAAATTGATCCAATATTATATATCTTGATCCAATCACTAACCGCCACGATTATAAATGAAAATAACAAAGTAAACAAACTCCTATGTTCACTTTCTAATTAATTTATTTATAACTGAATTTCATGTAAATCACTATTTACTGTAAATAATTAAAGTCCAACTTCAATTATTATTTTATGATAAAAAATATACAAATTTTGTAGATTTAAACTTAAGGGCCCAATAAGAAATTTTTCACCAAAAATATTTTGGCCCATTTAAATTTCACAAAATAAGTTTAACCATCTAATGGCCCAAAAACCCAGTGCCCATAAAACTTTGATATTCCAAAACACTTTTGGAAACCCTAGTCGTCATCGTCGTTGTCGGAGCTCCGTCGCAGAATTCCGGCCCACACACTAAATTTTTTTATTTTTTTTAATACCATGAGGGGGGGTTCGGGCAGCCCCATGGGCTGCTCTTTCGGGCAGCAAAATGCTGCCCAAAAGTCTCCCCAAATATGGCCTCGATTTGGTGTGTAGATTATCTCATGCTGTTAGAAATTGTCCTAAATATAATATTATGTATTTGTTACACATAAAAGTAACCATAGATCTGATACCACTAGAAAGGGGGATCGGTTATGGGTGCCCGGAAGCGCAACGAAATTTTCGAAAATCAAAAATTTTCATGAAGAAAAAACCAGCACCCATTTGATCTGTATCAAATACCAAAAACACAAAAATGTCATACATAGAGTGTTTTAGAAATATACATATCAATCACAAGGATTGATGTTTTTGGATCCAACTAAGTTGTAAACAACTTAGCTCTTGAAGGGTTGACAATTTACAAGCCTCCCTTGAGCACTCCTTGCTAAAAATTCAAGCCCACCACCAACTAGGAAGATCCCATCAAATTTTGCACTAGAAAAATTAGAGGATTTTTCTTTGAGAAGTGAATACTTTCCTCAACAATTGAAGAAGCGAAAATTGAGGGAAAAAATGGAATAATAATTTCGGCCAAAGCTAGGAGTAAAGGGGAGAGAAAAATTTTCTTGGTTGTGTGAAAAGTAAAAAGTTTCATGTGCATGCCATGCCTTGTTTAATGAAAAAGTTGCCTCTAACCCTTCACCTCCCAACATGCATTTTATTTGGACTTGTAACAATTACAAATCCCATGTAATTTTGTTTCAAATATCTCAAACACATTTGAGACAATTTAAACTTTACTTTATTTTATGCATGCCCACTAATTGAATAATTACAGTCTATAGGGCACTACAAGACTCAATGTTATTTAATTAATTCAACACATGAATTAATTTAATTATTTAGACTCTACTAGGACTATGTAATGCCCGAGATTTGAGTGTGATACTTATGAATTGGTATATATTATGAATAAGGCGATAGAAAAACAGACGGGAAGAAGCGGCGTTGCAATTTGAGTGTTTTGGCAAAGAGAGACCGCACCCGCGCCAAGAAATTCTACCACACCCGCGTTGACTGGCCAGTAGGGTACGTTTTTGGTGAATGAAGATAGCGCACCCGCGGTACCAGACAGAGCGCCCCCGCGGTGTTGCTACAGTAAGGTGAGCGCACCCGCGGTATAAAGCATAGCGCACCCGCGGTTCTTGCTTCTGGAAAAATTGATGTATATCAGTACACCGAGGGCACCCGCGGTGCGACGTGCAGTATGAAGATTTAGCCACATGTTTTACATGCAATTTATATATATATATATATAGATCCCGATTCCTCACGATTTCAGCAGAAGAAATTGTGATTTTCCCTCAGCAAATTCCTCAAAGCTTCCCATACCTTTAAATCGTGATTTTGAAATATCCGTGTATCAGAATTTGAATCCGAACGCAATATCGTGCTCCTCTCGCTACGAGCTACAACTGGACGTAAGTTTTACTAAGTTTTGATATGATTTAAAAATATGAGGTTGATGGAATCAAATAGGATTCATATATGGTGTTCTAGACATAGCAGACATCGTAGAATCGAAACCGGATTGAAGAACAGATATGGTATGGAATTATTATGAATTTCGGAAGATATTGAGTAGGAATCGATATCAGATTTGTATTGTTACTGATTATGAATTGAGAGTTGATTATTATTATGTGTGCTAGATATACTGATCAGTATGTATTTGAAGTCAGATCGAAGAACAGACTGTTTATACAATTGTTATAATTTATCAGATTTGATAGGATTGAAATGATGCCGATTTAGTATCAGATTATGTTAATCGATTGATTATGAGTTATGGAGATTTATATACACTGATCTGTACTACCGGTACTTGGAAATTGGACCATTGTGCCGTCAAAATTTTATAAGACTGAGAGATCTTAAATTGAATTGAATATTGATACAGTAGATTGGATATTAATCAGAATAGAGTTTGAATTAAGCTATACATTGATACAGTGTATTCGATATCATTATTGCGAGATTGTGTTGGACAGGCAGTGAGTTTAAGACTTCGACAGAACCAGATCGACAGAACGAAAAGAAAGGTATAAGTCAGTGTTAATCGGGAGATCGACTTGAGTCAGATTAGACTTGAGTTTCCCTAAACCACATACGTATATGTTATTGTCTTCATATTTTTGTATGCTTTGTCTAAGTATGTTGATTTTATTGATGTATATAGAAGCAGTGAATAACAGATAGTTATTGAGTTTGAGTCACTGACAGAGGGGCTAGATTTTGACAGAGTGATCACTGGCCCATTGCACCTTGTCAGAATAGGATTGGCAGACATGCCAAGTCTGTGGCAGACCTGCCAAGACACTGGACGTTTGGTATATCGAGATGCTTCAGATACAGATAGCATCCTTATTATAGATTATTCGATAGAGACTAGACCAAAGTCAAGAAATAAGAACTTACCGCCACCGCGACCGGTAGTAGTAGGTGGGAGACTTGTTACGTTCTTATTCAGACCGGGATCCCTAGATGAGAGATGAGTCGAGTCTGAGAGATTGAGTCAGAGTCTTAGAATCATAGAGTGTGATTCAGAGTCTATATTGTTTCATATTTCTTATGTGATACATGTTCAGAGTATGAATTACTGTTTGATATCAATTTATGATTTCAGATTATGATACATGTCTTGATATCTATTTCATTCTTTTATATATGATGTTATATGAAATGCATGTATACATGATTTATACTGGGATTAAATTCTCACCGGAGTTATCCGGCTGTTGTCTTGTTTGTATGTGTGCATGAAAACAGGTGGGACAGGATCAGGGTCGAGAAGATGATGAGAGATCGAGATTAGAGTGGTGATTCCGGACTTTGATGTAGATAGGTTTCATGACTTGATTGTAGTAGTTGAACCTTAATTTGGAACTAGAATGCATGTTGTACAAAACTTGTAGTTTTATACTGTTTGTATATTAGATTAATCCCATTACGTTCCGCAGTTTAAAGAAAAAAATTTTATGGCCCAAATTACTTGATTAGTAAATTGATCCTAATAACGATTAAGAAGATAATTAGCGTCCGGGTTCCCACAACAGGTTGTATCAGAGCGATAGATTCTTTAGATTGAGATAGAAGATAGAATGAGCGGGGTAGATTGAGTTTTCTTTCCTTGCTCGTGATTGCTAGCATGATTTATTGCTTTAATACTTGATTTCCTTAATATCTGAATTTATTTGATAATATATATGATTGAGAATGAATCAGACCCGATTCTTGATCAGCTGTAAGATGATCGGAGGAGGATTGAAACAGAACTGTTATATCTGGTTACTGATGATTTTGATAATCAGATATATCTCCTCGAGGAATCACAGAACAGAGTAGTATCTCGATTGATCAGATGGATGTGTCAGAAACTCTGATGGAAACACAGTTACAGAGGTTTGAGTCATTTCAACCTCCGATTTTAAGGGGTACTGAGACGTTTATTGATTGCGAAAGTTGGCTAGATGATATAGAGATACTGTTTGATTCACTTGAGTACCCAGAGGAACGAAGAGTTAAACTGATTGGACATCAGTTACGGGAAGTCGCAAAGAGCTGGTGGATTGCAACCAAGGAAGTCTTAGAACAGCGTGGTACAGTGATTTCGTGGAAGATCTTCAAAGTTGAATTCTATCGAAGGTTTTTCCCAGCTTCGTACCGAGAGGACAAGAAGGCAGAATTTAAAAATTTGAAACAGTGTCAACTAAACATTGCAGAATATGTTGCCCACTTTTCTACTTTGCTACGTTTTGCTCCTCACGTGGCTGAGAATGATGAAGCTGTGACTGATCGTTTCATCAAGGGATTGAATCCTGAGATATTGACATTGATAAGTGTGAGCCGACCCTATACTTTTATTGATATTTTGAGTAAAGCTAAGAGAGCCGAAGCTAGTCTAATGAGACGGAAAGAAGCTTCGTTTGTACTTTCAACATTGAAACCACAGCAACCACCTCTCGGACTTGAGATTGGTGGCAGCAGTGGTGGAAATAAAGATTATTCGGAAGCCAGAAGAAGACAGTTCAAGAGGTCTGGCAGCAGTTTGTCTGGTTCCAGTGGTTCTAGCCAGAGTTATACTGGAGTTTATTGCAGCGCTAGCGGAGGGAGACATCCCACAGAGCAATGCCAAGGAGTACTTGGTAGTTGCAACATTTGCAAACAGCAAGGACACTTTGCTAGAGTATGTCCACAAAGAGATTCCCGAAGAGTCCAGGGAACAGAAGCATCTGGTGACAGTTACCGAAGAACAGACCCCGGATGCACTTGATGATATAGTGACAGGTAGTTGTTCTTTATGATTATCCTGTATTGGGATTGATAGATACTAGTGCATCCTATACGTTATTTTTGAACGAATTGCATTGATTTATGTATTATCTGTTAAGTACTTATCTGTTGTAGTAGTTTATCTCTTCAGTTTTGGGAAGCGATTTGATATCAGTAAATTCTGTAAGCATCGTATACTACAGTGGGGTAAGAATGAGATTGAGTTAGCTGGTATTTTACTTGTGTGTCTGAGTATGACTGCATTACTGATATGACTATGCTGATCAAGTACAGAGTTACCATAAACGGATTTTAGAAGATGGTAAGATTCGGACCTGAAATGGCCGAAGAATGATTATAGTACGGTAAGGATTCTAGATTTAGAATTCCTTTGATATCCGTGTTATTTATTATTTGATTATTACCGAAAGGAGCAGAGGGACTCCTTATGTATTCAGTTGTTGAATATTTGAAGACGGCATTGAATATTTTGAAAACTGAGGTATGGTATACAGAAACTGTTAAAATGTGAATCTTGATTGAGACAAGTTATATTCAGGGCTTGTTATATTCAAAGATGATATATCTGTTGATCTTAGCGGAGTGAGATCGTGATTAATTGGTCAAAATTGACGTCAGTGTTAGATATTGGCAGTTCTAGGAGTATTAGCAGGCTATTATCTATCACTGATGTTCTGAATTTGATTTGATATTTCGGTTGTTCAGAATGAATATTTGAAACAGATGGTAGACTGTAGAAATTTGATATTCTGCCAGTTGAATCAGAACTGATTTTGAGAATTAAAGCGACTCAGAAAGTTGATCAGAATGTTCAGAAATTGATATCGATGGTTGGAGCGGGGTATCAATCAGAATATCAGGTATGTGGTACTGTATAGTATATGAATAACTGACTTATTGTGTCAGATGTTTCGGATTTGAAAGAAAGATATTGTCAGATATGTACAGTAAGTAATTCAGTATTCATCCTGGTGATCGAAAGAAAGAAACCAGGAAATTGGTTATATAGCTTATCGATTGCTGAATGGAAATAAGATCACATTTCCAGGGAAATCGTGATGAAGCTATTGCAATGCTGCCGAAAGAGAGCATTGATTTGAGTTAAGAATGACTGACTGATCAAGTCTACGAATTTTAATTCGTACAGAAGAACGTACAGACAGGACCCGATGACAGAGATTTATGTCAGAAAAGTGGTCAGATTGCATGAAATGCCGGAATTGATTGGATTAGATCATAATTTTCGGTTTATTTGTACATTGGCACAGTTTACAGTAGGTTCTAGGTACAAAGTGACAGCTGAGTACCATATATTATCCTCAAATCGACAGATAGTAAGAGCCGACTATTTAGACATTAGAAGATATACTTAGAACTACAGTGCTTGATTTTGGCACTAGTTGGCAAGATTCTTTGCCATTTTGTGAGTTATCGTACAGCGCAGCTATCAAACGAATATTGAGATGGAACCGTTGTACAGAAAGAAGTTCAGATTCTCTATTTATTGCGATAATATCTCTGTGGTACCTGAGATTGAACCTGACATAGTCAGAGATATAATAGAAAATTGGAATTGATTCGGAAGAGGATAAAGACAGATCAGTATAGACTGGATAAATATGCCGATATCAGTCGACAGCTGTTGGTAATTACAACAAGAGTTTAAATATTAAATGGATTTGGCACTAAACAGACTTGGTAACAGATGATGGTGTTGATCTATTTTGAGTGGTTGATTAGTATATACGGATATGGTATACCCAGTATTTTGATATCGAATATATCAGAATTACCTCAATTCGTATTGTGACATTATACTTCTTGAATGAATATTCCAGATTGGAATCAAAATCAATAGAAGAAGAATAATTCAGAAAGAAGACTATTCCACTGCTGAAAATTCAGTAGAATTATTAAGGAATTAAAGAAGCTACTTGGGAAACAGAATCTGATATGAGACAGGAATTCCCAGAATTATGGCTCTGATGTGAGTATTTAATTCAGCTTCTATTATTTCTTCCTGTTTATTGCATTGGATCTTATTGCTCAAGAGATGATTGTCTGTGATTTCGAGGATGAAATCATTTCTTAGAGGGGGAGAAATGTAATGCCCGAGATTTGAGTGTGATACTTATGAATTGGTATATATTATGAATAAGGTGATAGAAGAACAGACGGGAAGAAGCGGCATTGCAATTTGAGTGTTTTGGCAAAGAGAGACCGCACCCGCGCCAAGAAATTCTACCGCACCTGCGGTGACTGGCCAGTAGGGTACTTTTTTAGTGAAAGAAGACAGCGCACCCGCGGTACCAGACAGAGCGCCCCCGCGGTGTTGCTACAGTAAGGTGAGCGCACCCGCGGTATAAAGCATAGCACACCCGCGGTTCTTGCTTCTGAAAAATTGATGTATATCAGTACACCGAGCGCACCCGCGGTCCAAGGTATAGCGCACCCGCGGTGCGACGTGCAGTATGAAGATTTAGCCACATGTTTTACATGCAATTGAGATATATATATAGATCCTGATTCCTCACGATTTCAGCAGAAGAAATCGCGATTTTCCCTCAGCAAATTCCTTAAAGCTTTCCATACCTTTAAATCGTGATTTTGAAATATCCGTGTATCAGAATTTGAATCCGAACGCAGTATCATGCTCCTCTCGCTACGAGCTACAACTGGACGTAAGTTTTACTATGTTTTGATATGATTTAAAAATATGAGGTTGACGGAATCGAATATGATTCATATATGGTGTTCTAGACATAGTAGACATTGTAGAATCGAAACCGGATTGAAGAACAGATATGGTATGGAATTATTATGAATTTCGGAAGATATTGAGTAGGAATCGATATCAGATTTGTATTGTTACTGATTATGAATTGAGAGTTGATTATCATTATGTGTGCTAGATATACTGATCAGTATGTATTTGAAGTCAGATCGAAGAATAGACTGTTTATACAATTGTTATAATTTATCAGATTTGTTAGGATTGAAATGATGCCGATTTAGTATCAGATTATGTTAATCGATTGATTATGAGTTATGGAGATTGATATACACTGATCTGTACTACCGGTACTTTGAAATTGGACCATTGTGCCGTCAAAATTTGATAAGACTGAGAGATCTTAAATTGAATTGAATATTGATACAGTAGATTGGATATTAATCAGAATAGAGTTTGATTTAAGCTATACATTGATACAGTGTATTCGATATTGTTATTGCAAGATTGTGTTTGACAGGCAGTGAGTTTGAGACTTCGACAAAACCAGATCGACAGAACGAAAAGAAAGGTATAAGTCAGTGTTAACCGGGAGATTGACTTGAGTCAGATTAGAATTGAGTTTCCCTAAACCAAATACGTGTATGTTATTGTTTTCATATTTTTGTATGCTTTGTCTAAGTATGTTGATTTTATTGATGTATATAGAAGCAGTGAATAACAGATAGTTATTGAGTGTGAGTCACTGACAGTGGGGCTAGATTTTGACAGAGCGATCACTGGCCCATTGCACCTTGTCAGAAAAGGTGTGGGGACCCGGGCTCTAACTCAATTCTTTTCGGGATTAATCGGATCCTCGTTCAAGAATACGGGTCAAAATTTTGCTTTTAACAGTAAATCAAATGTTTATAACTCAAGCACGAGATAGTTCTTTATTTTATTTCAATAAACATCGTTACTTGTCTTGTTTTAATACATTCATACAAACTAGTGTTCAATCCCAACCAAAATCAAAATATGGTACATGTCTAGTAAAAGAAACCACTAGTAATCTGCTGCGCCCGAAGTCACCACGCTATCTCGATCTCTCATCTCTGTCGTGACCCTGATCCTGCCCCACCTGTTGTTATGCACACATACAGACATAACAACAGCCGGAAACTCCGGTGAGAACAAATCCCAGTATAAAACATGTATACATGCTGATATGAAATCATAAATCATGCATGAAAGCAATAACAATGGCTCCATAGTCTATGAAACCGATCTATCTAAACATGCAACTCAAATCAAATCATGTCTTGACTCGAATCGACTCTACTCTAGGGATCCCGGTGTGAATAAGACGTCACTGTCTTTCACCTACCCTCCCAATCGGGGTAACTGTACGTCTTATTCCTAGACTTCGGTCATGTCTGTATCGAATGTCTACAATCGGAGGATGTCTGCTCCTATGCGTCGATACACCGAACGTCTAGAAGTTTGGCAAATCTGCCAATGACTCTCCTATCTCAAATGCATGAATATAAATCTATAAATGCATAATCATATCAAAATATTTGAATACAATCCATAAACCAATCATAATCATGTCAAAAGACACGCAACTAATCTAGTATGTGGTTTTGTTGGGAAACTCAAATTGAATCTTATTTGAGTTGTGTCTTCCCCAAACAAAACATGCATTATACCTTCTTGTCGTTCGTAGCAGTCGAAGTCTCGTTGTCGAATCTATCAATATCAATCTGAAACGACATATTTAAGATGCATTCTATCAATCTCTAACTCAATTCAGTACACATACGGATCAATATTCAATCTCGGTACAATTTAACGGCATAACGAGGTAATCTTGCGATACCGGTCGTCCAAATCTCAACATATATCAATAATTCATAGGTCTCAACTCATAATCATCATCATAGGTATATGATAATACTCAAAATCTGCACAAGTTAACTCTAAACATGCTGGAAAATAGTTACAATAGCATACAACGTCCGTTCTTCGATCCGGTTGTGTATATACTATGTTCAATATGTCAAGAACACGATATAACTATCATATTATAATTCTTTCAACATATGGAATCTGAATCATGCTGAAATTTAACCAAACTTACATCCTTAGATTGCTCTTGATACAAGGAATACAAATTTATGCTTGTATTGAAGTTTGGATGAGTATCTTTTGCACAACTTCAAGTCTAAATGAAAGAACCCTTTCACTTCTTATGGAATGGCTCTCGATTTTCTCCAGCAAGTCTGAAAAAAGAATGACTCAGCCCAAGTGTATATATATATATGCCATGTGTCTTCCTAAGAATTAAGGGTGGATTTCTCGCAAGCAGCACCGCGGGTGCGGTCACTCTTCACCGCGGGTGCGCTATGCCCACGGCATGCCTTTCATTTTTTGAAATTCAACGACCGCGGGTGCGGTGACATTACCGCGGGTGCGGTTACGTTTGCAGCGCGGGTGCGGTGTCATTTCTGTAAATACTTTCCAACTCTCTGTCCATCAACCGCGGGTGCACTCCTTCTTGGACCGCGGGTGCGGTGACCCTACTGTAAAAATAGTTAACTTTCTGTCCATGCACCGCGGGTGCGGTGCTTCTCTAGGCGCGGGTGCGGTCCCTTCTTCAAGCAACACTTCATCTTTTCATTTTATCCACATACAATCTAGGGCATTACATTTCTCCCCATCTTAGATATTAGTTCGTCCTCGAACGTGAAATCAATTAATCAAAGGATGTACAAACAGCAGTAAAATCAAAAGCTGAATAAATACTCACATCATGAGAATAACTCGGGATATTTCTGTCTCAAATCTGCTTCTGTCTCCCAAGTCGCTTCCTCGGTGCCATGATGACTCCACTGAACTTTCACTAGCGGAATAGTTTTCGTTCTGAGCTGTTTCTCTTTCCGATCAAGAATCTGTATCGGTTGTTCGACATAACTCAACGTCTGATCTAGCTCAGTTTCGTCAGGCTGAATGACATGAGAATAATCTGGCATGTATCTACGCAGCATCGATACATGAAAAACGTCATGTATCCCGGATAGAGAAGGAGGAAGAGCTAGTCTATATGCTCGATCGCCAATCTTTTCGAGAATCTCGTATGGACCGATGTATCTAGGAGACAACTTCCCGCGTTTGCCAAATCTGACAACGCCTCTGAAAGGAGAAATTTTCAAAAATACTCTGTCTCCCTGTTCAAATACTAACGGTCTACGTCTGGTATTGGCATACTTGGCCTGTCTATCCTGTGCCATCTTCATTCTTTTCTGAATGATCTTCACCTTCTCAGTCATTTCCCGAATCATATCAGGCCCAAGTTCTGGTACTTAAGATATACCATCCCAATATAAAGGAGATCTGCACTTCTTGCCATACAATGCCTCAAACGGTGCCATCTCTATGCTCGTTTGATAGCTGTTGTTGTACGAGAATTCACATAACGGTAGTGAATCTTGCCAACTAGTGCCAAAGTCTAGCACTACAGCCCTCAACATATCCTCTAAAGTCTGGATAGTCCGCTCGGACTGTCCATCTGTCTGGAGATGATAAGCAGTGCTCAGGTGCAATGTCGTACCTAAAGCTTGCTGCAGACTATGCCAAAAGTGAGAAGTGAATCGTGGATCACGATCTGATACGATAGACTTCGGCACACCATGTAATCTAACTACCTCTCTGACATACAATTCTGCCATTTAATCGTGTCGATATGTCATTCTGTATGGAATAAAACACGCTGATTTGGTTAATCTGTCTATCACAACCCAAATCGCATCACAACCCCGGGATGATCGAGGTAACTTCGTCACGAAATCCATGGAAATGTGATCCCATTTCCATTCTGGAATAGCCAAACTCTGAAGTAAACCTCCGGGTTTCTTTCTTTCGGCCTTCACCTGTTGGCAATTTAAACACTTAGACACAAATTCGGCAATGTCTGACTTCATCTGTTTCCACCAGAACTGTGTCTTTAGATCGTTATAAATCTTTCTGCCACCAGGGTGAATGCTGAACCGACTACAGTGCGCTGCTGACAATATCTGTTGTTTCAACTCTGAAACATCTGGCACTACAATACGGTTATTCACTTACAGGACAAAATCATGTACCTGATATTCAGACTGATGTCCTGATCTGACCATCTGAATTGACTGCAGTATATTCTGATATGTTCTTTGTGCCTCTTTAATCCTCATAATCAAATCTGGCTCAACTTGAATCGAAGCAAGTCTCAGCGGTCTACTATCTGTATCAAATGCTAAACCAGACAAACAACAATCTTCAACTAAATTCGAAACACCTATCGTCGATAAGGATAGAGCACAAACCTTTCGACTCAAGGCATCTGCTGCTGCATTTGACTTCCCTGGATAGTACTTGATCTCGCAATCAAAATATTTCAGTAGATCAAGCCATCTACGCTGCCTCATGTTCAACTCTGACTGAGAAAATAGATACTTCAGGCTTTTATGGTCAGAATAAATCTCAAATTTCTCACCATAAAGATAGTGACGCCAGATTTTCAAGGCAAAAACAATAGCTGCCAATTCAAGATCATGAATGGGATATCGAATCTCGTGTGGCTTCAGCTGTCTATAGGCATATGCGATCACATGACCACGCTGCATAAGAACACATCACAGCCCTCTGTGAGATGCATCACAATATACAACGAAATCACTAGTACCCGAAGGAATCATCAAGACAGGTGCACTGGTCAGCCTCTTCTTCAACTCTAGGAAACTAGATTCACAATCCGCTGACCACACAAATGGTGCATTCTTCTGTGTCAACTGGGTAATCGGTTTCGCAATACTGGAGAAATCTTTGATGAATCGTCTATAGTACCCTGCTAGACCCATGAAACTGCGTATCTCTGGCACAGAAGTCGGTCTCGGCCAACTGATTACAGCTTCCACTTTACTCGGATCCACATAAATACCATCTCAAGATATGATATGACCCAAGAAGACAACCTGTCTCGGCCAAAACTCACACTTTGACAGTTTCGCATATAATCTTTCATTTCTCAGTGTTTGCAACACAATTCTCAAATGATTGGCATGCTCATCCAAATTCTTTGAATACACCAAAATATCATCAATAAAAACAATCACAAACTCATCTAAATATCTCTGAAAGACACGGTTCATCAACCCCATAAACACCGCTGGAGCATTCGTTTACCCAAAAGGCATGACAATAAATTCGTAATGTCCATACCTGGTTCGGAATGCTGTCTTTGGTATATCAATATCTCGTACTCGCAGCTGGTGATATCCGGATCTCAGATCTATCTTGGAATAGATAGATGATCCCTGCAACTGATCAAATAAGTCGTCGATACGAGGCAAAGGATATTAGTTCTTTATCGTTGCCTTGTTCAGCTGCCTGTAATCTATACACAATCTCATAGAACCGTCTTTCTTTCGCACAAATAGCACTGGTGCACCCCAAGGAGATACACTGGGTCTGATATATCCCTTGGCTAGAAGATCTTCTAGTTGTGCTTTCAACTCCTTCAACTCTATAGGCGCCATCCTATACGGAGCTCGAGATATAGGAGCGGTACCTGGAATAAGATCAATACTAAAATCTACCTCTCGGGCTGGAGGTAACCCTGGAATCTCGTCAGGAAATACATCTGCAAACTCCCGTACTACTGGCAAATCTGCCAATGTCGGGCTCGGTTTCAGTAAGTCTACTGAATAAATAAGGAACCCTTCTGCTCCTTGCTGCAACAATCTACTCATAGTCAGAGCATATACTAAGGGAATCCGAGATCTGGAACCCTTACCATAGAATTTCCACTCCTCTGTCATTTCAGGTCTGAATCTGACAATCTTGTGAAAACAGTCTACGGTGGCTCTGTACTTAGTCAACATGTCAATCCCGACAATACAATCAAAATCAGATAAACCAAGTACAACACATTCTAAATCGATCTCATGCCCTTCAAACTGTAGTACACAATGTCTAACTGAAGTCACAGATCTCAGACCACTTCCCAACGGAGAAGAAATAGACACTACAGTAAACAATGACTCTACAGGCAATGCATGTGTCAATGCAAAACTTTCTGATATGAATGTATGTGATGCACCTGTATCTATCAATACATATGCAGGATAACCGCAAAGAAAACAGTTACCTGCAATCACATCGTCTGGTGCATCTTGGGCTTGCTCTTCCGTCAATGCAAATACCTGAGCTTGTTGTCTGGGAGGTTGGCTCATTGTCTGGCCACCTCTAGCTCTAGGTTGGGACTGTGTAGGCATGGGCTGGAAGGAATGGACAGACGAAGCTTGCCTCTCAGGCTGAGTCATTGATGCTGATGACCCTGCACTCTGAAATCTCTGTGCACCTCTCTGGGGACAGACTCTGACAAAGTGTCCTTGTTGCCTACATAGGTTGCATCTGCCCATCACTCCCTGACACTGCTCAGTGGCATGCCTACCACCACAAGAACTGCAATAAACACCAGTATACTCTGCACTCTGGCCAGGACCTCTCTGTCTTGACCCACTGGAGCTCGACGAACTGCTCCCTGACTTCTTAAAATGTCTGCCCTTTGCCTTCAGAAAATCCTTCTTGCCACTACTACTGCTTCCACTATCAAATCGAGGAGGAGGTGGTGGAAACTGTGCGGCAGGCTGTGGCGGTCTCTGACCCTGAACACTATAGGAAGCTCCTCGCTGTCTAATCAAGCCAGCCTCTGCTCCCTTTGCTCGATTCAGCGCCTCAGAAAAAGTGTTGGGTCGCCCCGTGTTCACTAGGGTAAAGATGTCCGGATTCAAACCATTTATGAATTGATCTGCAACTGCCTCATCATTCCCTGCCACGTGTGGCGCAAATCGGAGCAAAGAAGAAAACTTGGCAACATACTCTTCAATGTTCCACTGCCCCTGTCTCAAGTTGGCGAACTCGGCCCCTTTGTCTTTTCGATACGACACTGGAAAGAAACGTTGATAAAATTCATCTTTAAATACTTTCCAAGTAATATCAATACCTCGATGTTCTAAGGCTCGTTTCGCTGTTAGCCACCAACTCTTGGCCACTTCTTGCAATTGATGCCCAATCAGCTTCACCCTACGTTCATCTGTATAGGCAAGTGATTAAAATAACATCTCTATATCATCCAACCAGCTTTCACAATCCACTGCATTTTCTGTGCCCTTCAAGGTAGGTGGATGGAATGATTGAAATCTCTTCAACAAAGTCTCCATCGGTGTCGCAGTAACATCCATCTGAGTACCTGACGTACTACCCTGTTCTGGCACTTGTCTTGCAGCTGGTTGAGGTATCCTTCTAGGCGGCATATCTGATTATCAAACAGATTAAGATACAATCTATACCATCTGTCTCAGCCCTCCTCTGATCATATATCTCTGATCTAGAATCGGTTCTGATTCAGTCTTTACAAGTATATGTTGTAAATCAACTCAGATACAATACAACATATAATAGGGAAAGCATTAAATCATGCTAGCACATCAAAAGCAAGGAAGAAAACTCGATCTACCACGGTCATTCTATGCTATCTCAGTCTACAGAACCTACTGCTCTGATACAACCTGTTGTGGGGACCCGGGCTCTAACTCAATTCTTTTCGGGATTAATCGGATCCTCGTTCAAGAATACGGGTCAAAATTTTGCTTTTAACAGTAAATCAAATGTTTATAACTCAAGCACGAGATAGTTCTTTATTTTATTTCAATAAACATCGTTACTTGTCTTGTTTTAATACATTCATACAAACTAGTGTTCAATCCCAACCAAAATCAAAATATGGTACATGTCTAGTAAAAGAAACCACTAGTAATCTGCTGCGCCCGAAGTCACCACGCTATCTCGATCTCTCATCTCTGTCGTGACCCTGATCCTGCCCCACCTGTTGTTATGCACACATACAGACATAACAACAGCCGGAAACTCCGGTGAGAACAAATCCCAGTATAAAACATGTATACATGCTGATATGAAATCATAAATCATGCATGAAAGCAATAACAATGGCTCCATAGTCTATGAAACCGATCTATCTAAACATGCAACTCTAATCAAATCATGTCTTGACTCGAATCGACTCTACTCTAGGGATCCCGGTGTGAATAAGACGTCACTGTCTGTCACCTACCCTCCCAATCGGGGTAACTGTACGTCTTATTCCTAGACTTCGGTCATGTCTGTATCGAATGTCTACAATCGTAGGATGTCTGCTCCTATGCGTCGATACACCGAACGTCTAGAAGTTTTGCAAATCTGCCAATGACTCTCCTATCTCAAATGCATTAATATAAATTTATAAATGCATAATCATATCAAAATATTTGAATACAATCAATTAACCAATCATAATCATGTCAAAAGACACGCAACTAATCTAGTATGTGGTTTTGTTGGGAAACTCAAATTGAATCTTATTTGAGTTGTGTCTTCCCCAAACAAAACATGCATTATACCTTCTTGTCGTTCGTAGCAATCGAAGTCTCGTTGTCGAATCTATCAATATCAATCTGAAACGACATATTCAAGACGCATTCTATCAATCTCTAACTCAATTCAGTACACATACGGATCAATATTCAATCTCGGTACAATTTAACGGCATAATGACGTAATCTTGCGATACCGGTCGTCCAACTCTCAACATATATCAATAATTCATAGGTCTCAACTCATAATCATCATCATAGGTATATGATAATACTCAAAATCTGCACAAGTTAACTCTAAACATGCTGGAAAATAGTTACAATTGCATACAACGTCCGTTCTTCGATCCGGTTGTGTATATACTATGTTCAATATGTCAAGAACACGATATAACTATCATATTAAAATTCTTTCAAAATATGGAATCTGAATCATGCTGAAATTTAACCAAACTTACATCCTTAGATAGCTCTTGATACAAGGAATACAAATTTATGCTTGTATTGAAGTTTGGATGAGTATCTTTTGCACAACTTCAAGTCTAAATGAAAGAACCCTTTCACTTCTTATGGAATGGCTCTCGATTTTCTCCAGCAAGTCTGAAGAAAGAATGACTCAGCCCAAGTGTATATATATATATGCCATGTGTCTTCCTAAGAATTAAGGGTGGCTTTCTCGCAAGCAGCACCGCGGGTGCGGTCACTCTTCACCGCGGGTGCGCTATGCCCACGGCATGCCTTTCATTTTCTGAAATTCGACGACCGCGGGTGCGGTACATATAAGACCGCGGGTGCGGTTACGTTTGCACCGCGGGTGCGGTGTCATTTCTGTAAATACTTTCCAACTCTCTGTCCATCAACCGCGGGTGCACTCCTTCTTGGACCGCGAGTGCGGTGACCCTACTGTAAAAATAGTTAACTTTCTGTCCATGCACCGCGGGTGCGGTGCTTCTCTAGGCGCGGGTGCGGTCCCTTCTTCAAGCAACACTTCATCTTTTCATTTTATCCACATACAATCTAGGGCATTACAAAAGGATTGGCAGACATGCCAAGTCTGTGGCAGATCTGCCAAGACACTGGATGTTTGGTATATCGAGATGCTTCAGATACAGATAGCATCCTTATTACAGATTATTCGATATAGACTAGACCAAAGTCCAGAAATAAGAACGTACCGCCACTGCGACCGGTAGTAGTAGGTGGGAGACTTGTTACGTTCTTATTCAGACCGGGATCCCTAGATGAGAGATGAGTCGAGTCTGAGAGATTGAGTCAGAGTCTTAGAATCACAAAGTGTGATTCAGAGTCTATATTGATTCATATTTCTTATGTGATACATGTTCAGAGTATGAATTACTGTTTGATATCAATTTATGATTTCAGATTATGATACATGTCTTGATATCTATTTCATGCTTTTATATATGCTGTTATATGAAATGCATGTATACATGATTTATACTGGGATTAAATTCTCACCGGAGTTATCCGGTTGTTGTCTTGTTTGTATGTGTGCATGACAACAGGTGGGATAGGATCAGGGTCGAGGAGATGATGAGAGATCGAGATTAGAGTGGTGATTCCGGACTTTGATGTAGATAGGTTTCATGACTTGATTGTAGTAGTTGAACCTTAATTTGGAACTAGAATGCATGTTGTACAAAACTTGTAGTTTTATACTGTTTGTATATTAGATTAATCCCATTACGTTCCGCAGTTTAAAGAAAAAAATTTTATGGCCATAATTACTTGATTAGTAAATTGATCCTAATAACGATTAAGAAGATAATTAGCGTCCGGGTCCCCACAGACTACTAGTGCTTAATTAATTTAACACTTCAATTAATTTAATTTAGTCCATAATAATGTTTATGAAAATTATAATTTTTAAATACATTATTTATTTGAGCCAACTTTTAATTTAGGAACACTTCCATAAATTAAAATATATATTTCCCATATAGAAGTCATACTTCTAATTTTTCTTTGCGTTTATAAACTCTTTTATAAGTCATTAAACACATTGAACTGTTTTACTTCTCAACGGGATCTAGAAAGCTAGTACTTGTGTGGCCCTCAATGGTTCATAGATACGACTAGCAGTGGGTTCACATCTTAATGTAATTCAGGACTAAACATATCCTTATATGAGCTTACCCCAGTTGCTTCATTCTTAATTATCAACTTCTTGATAATAAGAACGTCAGAACTCAAGTCTGATAGTACCCAACCAATCATGTTAAACACCTAGCATCATGACTTACATGATTCCCTATGTATCAAATGAGAGTGCCTGCAAGAACCATTTCATTATGGTTAGTGCACAGTACGGCCCCTTATTCTCAAATATCCCGACCGATTCGACAACTATTGGCATATCGAGAGCTGTTAAAGAATCGATACTATGTGTCATGTCGTAGTTGTATCGATGAAGTAATCTAAGAAACCCCTTTCTTAATTACCACCAACATTATGATAATAGATTTCAAACTACATACACATGAAATCACATAGGATATCCATACCCGAAGGTAAGCAGTGAATCCCCGACTACAATGCATAGACTCCTATATGTTCCGACAGAACACCTAACCTTGCCATTCGATGACCACATATGAGTTTGGTAAACAATTCAAAGTGCAATGTTATCATATAGAGCCTCAATGTTGTCCCGAGTCATAAGGAATAATGGTGTACAACCATAAACTAGGACGTTTCCACTCAATAAGTGAGAACCACTTGGAAAATATTTTATGGAGGGTTGTTCAGTGCACTCTACAAGAAGCACCTATATACATGCTCGGACATCACAATGTCCCCTGCCAATGAAATATGGTACTCACATCGCATATACTAGTCTCAAACTCGAGCGGTCTTTATCCTTCTTAACGGCGGATGAATCGACTAGGAATTGTTTAGAATATACAGTATTCCAAATATGAGTTTCATGATACTCGTCATATGAGATTCTCATATTCTTTCTAGTATTTTTATATTCAAGGACTTTATTTATGCAACTAGCATGGTATGCAGATAAAGATGTGCCAAAACAATAATATCAAATATAATTAAAATAAATCTTGTTTATACATAGAGTTTCAACATGAACCCTCGGCCAACCCTTGGCTCGACGGGCACCTACTCTAACAATTTGGTGGAGGTATGTACACCCTCAAAGGTGAACATGATGTTCAAGCCAGATTTACCTCTTTAGCAAGAAAAGTTGAGGCACTTTAATTGAAGAAGAATCCTCAATTAAAATCGGTTAAATAAATTTCGTGTCACATCTGTTATACAAGTGATCAATCTACAAAAGATTGTCCCACTTTGCCCTCTTTTAAAGAATGTCTCCATGAACAAGCCAGTGTTTTGAACAATTTCAAAAGACCAAATTTTGAATCATTTTCTCAAAGTTACAATCCAGGTTGGCGAAATCATCAAAATTTTAGTTGTAGAAATGATAATGTTGCAAAATTTTCACAACCTTATTTCAAAAATCAACAAAATTTTCAAAATTATGCACCTTATGTTCCTCCACCTAAAAGGAATTTTGAAGATAGATTGAATTCTTTAAATGCAAAGCAAGAGTCTGTCAACACTAAAACTGCTCAAACCATGACAGATTTGAAATATGCTCTTGCTAAATTTACATCTGTATTTAATGTTCATGAAAAAGGTAAATTTCCTTCACAACCACAGCCTAATCCCAAGGATCATCATTTACAAACTAGAAATTTTGGAACTCAACCGATGGATCAGGTAAAATCTGTTATTACCCTTCGCAGTGGTAAGATTACTAAATAATTAACGATTTTAAAGAATGAAATATGACATATCTTGGTCATATGAAGTTCAAATGATTTGAAATTTTGATATAACGTAGAAAACTCAAAGATATATAAGTTTCATGTTTTGAGTTTTGGCAAATTTGATCGTTTGACTAGTCTAAAGGAATATACCGATGTTAAAAATGTTAAATATTATATATTATATTATTTTATTTTATTTTATTAATATGATATTTTAAAAAAAAAAGAAAATTCATTGAGTCGGTGGAATTCATTTTGAATGAATTCCACCGAACTCAGTAGAGGATATTCGACAGAGAGGTGAGACAGAGGGAGAGGAAATAGCATTTTAATTTTCTTTCGATCTTGCGACTTATCGTTTTATTCAATCAACGAACCGACTTCATGTGGGGACCCGAACCTAATTCGTATTCTTAATCATCATTAAGAATCAATATAACAATTTAGAAATGTGGGACATAAATTTTTTTCTTAAAATGCAAATGCGAAAATGTAATATAAACACTCTGATATACATGTCAATATAAAAGTACAAGTCTTGTACAACATTATTTATCTCACACTCAAATTCAGTTACTACATCAAGTACTGAAAATCAATCTACTCTAAGTCCGGATCTCCACGCTAATCGTAATCTCTCATCCTCTTCCTGATCCTGATCCTGCCCCACCTGTTGTCATGCACACATACAAACAAGACAACAGCCGGATAACTCCGGTGAGAAATACAATCCCAGTATAAACAATGTAAACATGCGGTCATATAAAACATATATATAAAAGCATGAAACACATATCAATAGCAT
This sequence comes from Primulina tabacum, assembly GCF_025594145.1. Classification (NCBI taxonomy): domain Eukaryota; kingdom Viridiplantae; phylum Streptophyta; class Magnoliopsida; order Lamiales; family Gesneriaceae; genus Primulina; species Primulina tabacum. The sequence continues at coordinate 27,926,448 of NC_134561.1, read as the reverse complement.
GTATAGAATCTGAAAGACATGTATCGATATAAAACTGTAAATCAACTCTAGACTCGTCATCTCAGACTCGACTCATCTCTAATCTTGGGATCCCGGTTGAATAAGAACGCAACGTTCTCCCACCTGCTTTCCCCAGCCAGATGGTAGTACGTTCTTATTCCCAGACTTTGTCTATCTATATCGAATATCTGCAATAGAAGTCGATCTATTCCTAGGCACATCAATATATACCCAAAAGTCCAGTAACTTGGCGGTTCTGCCAAAGACTAGGCAATCTGCCCAAACTATATCTTATGCTTTGCTATAAATCAATAGAATAAGCATATCAATATCAAGAAATGCAAATATCAATGCAATAATCATTCAGTATGTGATTTTGGGAAACTCAAGTTAATCTAACTCGAGTTGTGCAATCCCGAATCAACATTGATTTATACCTTTCTTTCAGTCGATCTAACTCTGTCGAACTCTTGGATTTAATGTCTGTCAATACTCAATCTGGCAATGACAATATCGAGGGTATTGTATCAATATACAGTTCATATCAATACTGGATATAATCAGAACTAAATCAAATTCTGTTTCAACAGCATAACTGTACAATCTCAGTATACCCATCAATACACATCAACAGATATCAATTCCAACATCTCATAATCGATACAATACAAATCTGATATCAAATCTCACTCAAATCAACTCAGAAAATCATAACAATTCTATACGGTATCCGTTCTTCAATCCGGTTTCGATTATACGATGTCTAATATATTAGAAACACCATATATGAATCATATCTGATTCTGGCAGTATCATAATTTCAAATCATAACAAAACATAATATAACTTACGTCCAGTTGAAGCTCTCGTCGATAGGAACACAGTACTGAAGTCGGATTTAAAATCTAACGGACGGATCGAAATATAAAGGCGTAAGGATTTTCGTAGGATTTTCTCGAGCTTCCTTTCTTCGTTTTAAGCCAAATTCTGAAGGATATATGTATATATATCCTAATGCATGTCTAAGCTACGTGTATTTTTTTCACATATTTCAGGCGGCGCTCGGGCGGTCGAGAATTACCGCCCGGGCGAGGAATGTTCTGCCCAAATATTTCCGGATTGCGCATTGGCGCTCGGGCGGTCACAAACTACCGCCCGGGCGCCGCACCTTCTGCCCAAACACTTAACTTGCTATGCACTGGCGCTTGGGCGGTCAAAAACTATCGCTCGGGCGCCAGACTCTCTGTCCAAAATCCATTCTTGTGATGCATTGGCGCTCGGACGGCCCTTTTCTACCGCTCAGGCCCCAACAGTTCTGTACAAAATATGCACCCTTCATATACTTTGGTCAATCTGATCTCGGAATAGTCTATCTATATTCATATCAATTCATAATCAATAATCTCATATTAACAGAATCAAAATCTCGAGCAATACACTTCAGTTCTGGGTTTGTTGACACCGGGTCTTCGATTTGAGGTATAAATTTTGTAGTTTCAGTGATGTTTGAAATTCGTCAATTTCTGGAATAAATCCAAATTTTTTTTAAATCATACAGAAATTGAAGATTGTTGAATAGTGCATGATTTACTCAAGTAGAGAAGATTATAGTGATGTTGTTTTGAATTATTTCTAATTTATTATAATTAGGGATTATTATGGTTGAATTGAAACTGTAGAGTTTTTTGACAATTGTTATTAATTTTGATTATATATTCGGAGTCTACAAAGTATATGCTACATGTTGATATAAAGTTTTCGTAGTTTAACCGATGTTGTAAAATAGCCTATTATTTGAAATTAATTTATTAGGGTATATTTGATGTTAGTATTGATAACTGAATACACATGAATATTAATTGTGGAAAGATGAAGACATATAATCGAGTTTTATATTTTTTTTTGAATTGATTGTTGTTGGGCTATTTGATGTTATATATTGAGGCCGTTATGACTGTGTTGACACGGTGACAATGATCTGATAATTGTTGTTGAATTTTTTAGATACATCACAAGCCTCGGGATCAAAGAAATAGCAAGATTTTATATATACTCGATTATCAGGTACGTGTTGATGTACGAGCATATGTTGTTATTTGTAATGCGCGAGATTTGAGGCGTTGTAATCTAAAATGATTCATTGATTAATTGTAAGGTAATCATAGACGAAATGGATCAGACCGGGATATCCGAAAAGGAAATTGAAGTATGAATTGAGGATGACATGATATTGAAGAGGACGTGGGATAATATGAACAAAGGTTGAAAACCAGTAGGCATCACGCACATGCGCGGAGAAAGGCGCGCATATGCGTGAAAGACCATTCGCGAGGACAGAACACCTCGAGCATATGCGCGAGAAGGGACGCGCATATGCGCGAGGCAAGTACTTGGAATCATTGCCGAGACAGTAAGTCTCGTGCATATGCACGAGACATGACGCGCATATGCGCGAGCAGGTGTTATTCAAGAATGCCGAGTCCAGAGAGTTGGGCGCATATGCGCGGAGATGCGTCACGCATATGCGCCAACTGTTGCGAAGCCAAACGCCGAGACCAGTAGGTCTCGCGCATATGCGCCGATGACGGTCGCGCATATGCGCGAGACGTGCCGCGCAAAGAAATGAGCTACCTAGCTTCCCAACATGCAGGATATATATAAACGTATCAAACTACATTCCTCAGAACAAAAAGGAAGAAACGAAGAAATGGAAACACGAGAAAGAAGTGAAAAATCCTTACGCCTTTATATTTCGATCCGTCCGTTGATCTTCTCGTTACAGACTTCAACTGGACGTAAGTTTGGTTACGTTTGATTATGTTTTTAAATTATGATGTTGAAGGAATCGAATATGATTCATATATGGTGTTTCCTACATGTTAGACATCGTATAATCGAAACCGGATTGAAGAACGGATATCGTATAGAATTGTTATGATTTTTAGAGTTGATTGGGTTGAGATATGATATCAGATGTGTATCGTTATTGACCATGAGTTGCAGGAATTGATATGTATTGATTTGTATGGCTGGGTATATTAAGATTGTGCAGTTATGCTGTTGAAACAGAATTTGATTGAGTTCTGATTATATCCAGTATTGATTGAGGAAGGTATTTATATTGTATTCCTTCGATATTGTCATTGCCAGATTGATATTGACAGGCTGTGAATCCGAGACTTCGACAGAGTCAGATAGACAGAAAGAAATGTATAAATAAATGTTGATTCGGGATTGCACAACTCAAGTTAGCTTTAACTTGAGTTTCCCAAAATCACATACTGAATGATTATTGCATTTGATATTTGCAATGCTTGATATTGATATGCTTATTCTATTGATTATAGTAAAGCATGAGTCAGAGTTGGACAGTCCCGCCTAGTCTTTGGTAGAACCGCCATGGCAGAACCGCCAAGTCACTGGACTTTTGGATATATATCGATAGACTGAGGAGAAAACCGACTCCTATTGCAGATCTTCGATATAGACAGCCAAAGTCTGGGACTATGAACGTACCACCATCTAGCTGGGGTAAAGTAGATGGGAGAATGTTGTGTTCTTATTCATATCGGGATCCCTAGATTAGATTGAGTCGAGTCAGAGTCTAGGAGTCACAGAGTGTGATTCAGGGTTTGTATTGATACATGTTGTTCAGATTTGATACATGTTATTGATATGTGTTTCATGCTTTTATATATGCTTTTATATGACTGCATGTTTACATTGTTTATACTAGGATATTTATCTCACCGGAGTTATCCGGCTGTTGTCGTGTTTGTATGTGTGCATGGCAACAGGTGGGACAGGTTCAGGGTCGAGGAGATGAAGGGAGATCGTGATTAGAGTGGGGACTGCGGACTTGATTAAAGATAGGGTTTAGACACTTGAGATTTAGATGTTAAACCTTAGTTGAATGATTGTATGTAGTACAAGACTTGTACCTTTATACTGATATGTATATTAGATTGAATTCCATTACGTTCCGCAATTCATATTGTATTTAAAAAAAAAAAATTAGACCCTGTTTATTATTAGTGATTAAATTGTCCCAAATGATGATTAAGATTATGATTAGCGTCCGGGTCCCCACATTATTGGTTAGTATTGATAAATAATATTGTGTTGAACGATGGTAAATCACCAGAATTGGGTGATTTGATATTATATTTTTTGTTGTTTATTATTGTTGATGTTGTTTGTTGTCGTTGTTGGGAGACATATCGTTGCTGGGAGACATATCGTTTATGTTGTTCTTTTGACGATATTTATGTCGTCGAAGTTTGAGTGCGACGTATCATTGATGTTGTTCGTTCGACCTTATTGTTGTCGGCGGAGTTGGGGTGCAACGTATCGTCGATGTTGTTCTTTCCACGATATTCTTGTCGCCGAAGTTGGGGTGCGACGTATCGTTGATGTTGTCGTTGCAGTAGTATGAAAGTGATTTTGTTGATGTCTTTGAAGATTTATTGTCCATAAACAGCAAAGGGAGTACTTCTGTTATGATTTCAATTATATTTTATGTCGTTGTTAATATAAATATTATGTATTACGATGACGATTTTTGTGTATGCTCACCCATTGGGAGCTGTTTCTGTTGGACAGGTTATAGGACTATGCTGTGAGACATGATATTGGTGAAGGACTATGTGTGTCTAGTCAAACAGTCATGTTATTGATAGTAGATAGAGACAATATAGCTTATTATCTTAATTGCGTTGTATGAGTGTATTTATTATACTGTTTATGCTACACTCTTATAGATAGTTTGGTGATTGCACTATTTTGTCGTATATGCATTATATTATGATGACGTTGAAAAGAATTATTTAATGCATATGACGTCACATGTTGTATGATTACGTGGCGAGATTTGGGGTGCCACACTTGGTGGTATCAGAGCATATGTTAGATGTCTGGGATGGTTAGGTGTTGGGTTGGTGATGAGGAAGTTGGATGACGATATTATCTGCGTGTGTCTGTGCATTTGATTGGTTCAGATGATTTCATGGTATGATTGATTGTTCTTCAGTTGTTTTTGCTTTCGTGCGAAAGGTGTGATGATGATTACTGAATTGTAATTGTTAAATGTTATGAGTAACAATTTGATTTCCACTAATGGCAGCTAGAGGACAGGTGCATCCACACGAGTAAATGGAAGATGTTGACAGTGGGTTTGGACAGATGAATCCATTGCCACCTCCTCCTATAGGACAAACACCTGTAGATCAGCCTTTCTTGCCTGGTGAGTTGACTTAAACACAGTTCAGCAGTTATCTTCCGCCGATATTTGATATTTTTGTAACTGGTGAGCGAGTAGAGGAGTGGATTGAGAGGATAAAGCATATATTTGTGACAGCTCTGTGTGCTAGGTCTGCTTGGATATGATTGGCTACATTTCAGCTTTCGAGGAATGTACTAATGTGGTGGCAGACGACTGCGGCCAGATTGAGAGCTCAGGGCCTTACTATTGATTTGGATGTGTTCCGTTCTCGTTTTCTTGATAAATATATTTCTATAGTAGCCAGACAAAAGAAAGAGAGAAAATTCGAGGATTTGAGACAGGGTAGTATTTCTGTTGCTGAATATGAGTCTCGGTATTCCGCATTGTTGAAATATGTGCCCATGTTGCTACGAATGTTCATGCTAAGATGAGGCATTTCTTGAGAGGGTTGAAGTTAGAGTTATTTGATCGTTTGCAATCAAATAACCTGGTTTCATTTGAGGATGTTGTGACGAGGGCTGAGATGGCTGAGTTGGTGATACAGGAGTATGGGGCTCAAGGACGATTATCATAGCCGACTAGGGAGTCATTGCGACCACATGGACAGTCTTTTAAATATCATAAGGGTTCATCTTTGTGAAGGGCCTAAAACTCCTTTCTTGAAAATTTGCGGAAAATTAAAAATTTTCTTTTTAAAAGAACTTAAATGGCCTCATTCATAAAATCACTGGTGAATCAAGTTCAATATTTCAAAATATTGCAGCGGAAGAAAATTAAAGTTTTGCCAACAATAACAATTTAAAAATTATCCAACGACTGATAAAAATTGTTTGCGGAATAAAATAACAACTGCTGCACTGAGGTCCTCGGGTGCCACTACTGCCGACCCAAGCTGGCTCACTGGTCCCCGCCCTCGGCCCTGGCCTCATCAGTACCTACAACAATCAAGTCTAGTGAGCCTAAAGACTCAGCATGCATATATCGCAGGTAACGAGAAAAATCTGAATTTAAAATATGCATGAGTTAACATATCCTGTCCTGAGGCGTACTGAAAATAATCTGTACTGATCAATTATAATACGTGCATAACTGAACTTGAAATTACTGTAAAAATATTTGCTCCTTGGAGCCTGTACTGAATTATCTGGTAAAATTTTCTGTTGAGATTATGTTTTACGCCTGTGGCCACTGCACTAAGCTGAACTGATCGGTAACTGGCTACCGGGGAGGCTGAAACTGAACTGAGCTGGCCGGTCACTGGCGACCGGGTGGTACCATACTGAACTGATCGGTCACTGGCGACCGTATAAAATAACACTCCCACATAGTGAATGAACCACAAGCCATATCGCATAAATCTCAAAAATAATCATTTTCTATTTAATGCACGTAAAATAATTAACTGGCGTAATGAAAATTCCTGTAATTTTTACCAACTGGATTGGATTGGATCGTTCCCAGGCTCGCTGCAACCTAACTGTGTCATGAAAAATATGCAATAGCTTAAACATGACCAACTATGCAATTTACGTTCAAAAGATGCGACTATGACGCCTAATGACTTCGCATTTAATCATGACTCCGAGCCAACCTGAACCGACACCGAACCGACGTATAGTCATGTTTAAAATACGCTGAAAAATCATAAAATAATGCTCCTAAAATTATAGGGTCGAAATCTAGGTGGAATGGAGGCCAAAACACGAAACGCTCTTTCGAGAGTCAATTTGGCACATTGCACCGTAAATTCTCGTACGACCTCGAAAATGATCCGAATGACAAACGGTCAAAAACATGACCTTCCTAGCTCAATGAGGCACTGTCCAGTCCAAGGCCATGGGCTAAAAGCCAACCAAGAACTCGAACGAGCCTCTGAACAAACACAGCAACTTGCTGTAATTTCCAGCAGCTGCGCAACTACAAGACTTGAGTTGGTTTCGAGACTATCGGCCATTAGGGGAGTGAACCACCAACCAGAGACTCTTACCAACATCCCAAGGAATGATTTGAACCATGGCTAAGGGCCCTAGGCCAGCCACAATCCGCATCACACCAAATCTTAACCGAAGGGTCCAACCGAGAGCAACGTGCATGCGTGTGTAGTGTTTATGCTATGATAGATGTCTTGCGTCATTCCAGTGGCCATTTGATTGACCATGGCACGATCTAGACATCTAGGGGCATGATATGAACCGTGGCTAAGGGCCATAGGCCAACCAAGATCCATACCAAGCAACAAAAGAAACGAAACCATATGCTGAAAAATGGAAGGGGCCGAATGGGGAAAGGGGCTGTTTTGATCTTTTGATTAAAAACCGAGGGGCCATGGACCAAGCCACCAAAAGGGCAATTTAGTCACGTCTTAGACATGCTAGGGAAGTGATCCAACCATGGCTATAGGCCCTTGGGGCAGCCAAGATCAGATCCTTCCTCCATGACAAGAAACTGAATTTTCGAACAACATTTCTGCGCCTATGGGAACTTGCTGTCATTCTGAATTTCCAGCAAGCCTGGGGCTGGTTTAAATGGACCAACATGGTCCTAATACATCCTACTACATGTATACAAGCCGCCTTGGGAGCCTGGAGTCGATCCAATACCTGAAACTCACAAACCAAAAGAAATTGTGAAGCTTGCCAAGGAATTCGAAAATTCTGCATGTGTGGTTTCAAAATATTTTGACATGAATCTCGATTTTCACTTGAATAAACATGATCATGTACTGAAAAATAAATGATAATATGACTTGATTGAGGTTTAAAAGAAATCTAGACATGCCTGGTTTCGTTTTGAAAGAAAACGAACGAAACAACGACGACGCGGCACGGAGGAGGTGGAGCGCTTCTCTTGTTCGTTCTAGTTCTCGATTTTTCTCCCTTGCTTCCTACTGAATTCCCACGGTTTTCCTCTCTCAAAAACACTCTGAATTTCGTGACTAAGGGAGGGGGAATGATGGTTAGGAGGGTGAGGGAAGTGGGTGCAAGATATAAGGAAAGAATCAAGACCAAGTCCACTCCCCTTTGAATTTTAAATTTTGAATTGATATCAAATGAGTTGGTGGATGCTTCTAGGAGGTAGTGGCCGAAATTTGCTTATTTTCTAATCTAGGATATGTCCATTTATTTAATTAAATTGTGCTCCCAAAAATCCTAGAATTATCCTACTGATTACATGCAAAGAATTGGTCAAAGTTGATGAGTTGGAAAATGAATCTTCTAGCACTAAGGGTGGCCGAAAAATGCATGATAAAATAAAGGGAAATGTTGATTATCTAGTCAACTAATAATCCTTGAAAGCCTTACTAATCCTTTAAATAATTTAGTGAGCTAACCCCTTAATTTAATAACTTAAATGAGTTCATTTCTTAATCACCTCAAATAATTAAATTAAATCCTCAAACCTCCCTTTCTAACTTAAATGAACTTACTTGCTAGCTAAATTAACTTCTGGAAATTTTTCTCGAATCTTAAATTCTACCTCAAAACTCCGACTCCGGTCCGGCCTCACTGAAAATACTGAAATGCTAAAAATCAATCTACTGAACTGAAATAATGAAATAATTAATTTCAAACAAATGCATTTAAAATAATCATGCAATGAAGTCAATTAAATTTAAAAATCTAGAATTATGCATGGCTTATACGTCTACTGCTATACGGGTTCTACAATCCTTCCCCCCTTAAATAAATTTCGTCCTCGAAATTAGAACTCACCGAATAACTCAGGGTATCGACTTCTCATCTCCGGCTCAGACTCCCACGTAGCTTCCTCCTCTGAATGGTTGAGCCATTTGACTTTGACTCGCTTAACCAACTTGTTCCGAAGTTTCTTCTCCTGTCTGTCTAGGATCTGCACGGGTCTCTCCTCATAAGATAAGTTTGGAGTAAGCTGCAACGGCTCGAAATTCAGCACATGCGAAGGATTTGCCATATACTTCCTCAGCATGGAGACGTGAAAGACATTGTGTACTCCGGCCAGATTCGGCGGAAGGGCCACACGATAAGCAAGCGTCCCAACTCTGTCAAGGATCTCAAACGGTCCAATGAATCTCGGACTGAGCTTCCCTTTCTTGCCAAATCTCATGACACCCTTCATAGGTGCCACTTTCACGAAGACATGATCGCCCACTGCAAACTCTAACTCTCTCCTCCGCTGATCGGCATAACTCTTCTGTCGGCTCTGAGCAGTCCTCATCCTATCACGAATCTTGACTACTACATCTGCTGCCTGCTGAACAATCTCTGGACCCAACTCTGCTCTCTCTCCTACTTCATCCCAATGAACAGGAGATCTACACTTGCGGCCATACAGCGCTTCATACGGAGCAATACCTATAGACGACTGGAAACTGTTGTTATAGGTGAACTCTACCAATGGTAAGTTCGACTCCCAACTCCCAGAGAAATCAATGACGCAAGCACGGAGAAGATCCTCCAAAATCTGAATAACTCGCTCTGACTGCCCATCCGTCTGCGGATGGAAAGCTGTGCTAAACAGCAACTTCGTACCCAAAGTCGAATGCAAGCTCTTCCAAAACAAGGAAGTGAATCAGGGATCTCTGTCGGATACGATAGAAACTGGAATACCATGGAGTCGGACTATCTCTCAGATATACAGCTCTGCATACTGAATCATGGTGAAAGTCGTCTTAATAGGCAAGAAGTGCGCTGATTTGGTAAGACGATCTACAATCACCCAAATAGCATTCGATCCTCTGGCTGACCTCGGCAATCCGGTCACAAAGTCCATGGTAACATTCTCCCACTTCCACTCGGGAATAGGGAGAGGCTTGAGCAAACCTGCTGGTCTCTGATGCTCGGCCTTCACTAACTGGCAAGTCAGGCACTCGGATACAAAACGCCTGATGTCCTTCTTCATCCCTGGCCACCAATACAATAGCTGCAGATCCTTGTACATCTTCGTACTCCCAGGGTGAATAGAGTACGGGGACATGTGGGCCTCTGATAGAATATCTGCTCGGATAGAACCACTGCTAGGAACCCACATCCTGTCTCGGTATCTCACAATACCGTCGCTGACTGCATACAAAACACTGCCCTTGGCTTCATCTCTCTTCTTCCACTGAGCCAACTGCTCATCTGCGGTCTGACCACTGCGAATACGGTCCAAAAGAGAAGACTGAATGGTCAAGGTAGATAGACGAGGAACTCTACCTCGAGGGTAAGTCTCAAGATCAAACCTCTGCATCTCGATCTGAAGAGGTTTCTGCATCGTCAAATGAGCCATCACTGCGACTTTCCTGCTCAAAGCATCCGCAACTACATTAGCTTTACCCGGGTGGTAGCTAATGTCACAATCGTAGTCTTTCACAAGCTCCAACCAACGCCTCTGACGCATGTTCAGCTCCTTCTGCGTAAAGAAATACTTGAGGCTCTTATGGTCGGTAAAGATCTGACACTTCTCCCCATACAGATAGTGCCTCCAAATCTTCAAAGAAAAAACTACGGCCGCTAACTCCAGATCATGGGTAGGGTAATTCTTCTCGTGGATTTTCAGCTGTCGAGAAGCATACGCTATCACTCTCCCATGCTGCATCAAAACTGCACCTAAACCAAGCTTCGAAGCATCGGTATAAAGGACAAACTCGCCGGATCCTGACGGTACAGCCAAAACGGGTGCTGAGATAAGAGCTTGCTTCAAAGTATCGAAGCTCTTCTGACACTCCTCGCTCCACACAAACTTCACATTTTTCTTGGTCAGTGCTGTGAGTGGAACGGCAATGGATGAGAATCCCTGAATGAACTTCCTGTAATATCCTGCTAGCCCAAGAAAACTGCGGATCTCTGATGCATTCTGAGGCACAACCCAATCTCTGACTGCTGCAACTTTCGCCGGGTCTACCTCAATGCCACTGCTAGAAACAATGTGGCCCAAGAACGCCACCTTCTCTAACCAGAATTCGCACTTACTTAACTTTGCGAATAGTTTATGTTTCTGCAATGTCTGCAACACTGTGGTCAGATGCCTGCTGTGCTCCTCCCGACTCTTGGAGTAGACGAGAATGTCATCTATGAACACTATCACAAACTGGTCGAGGTACGGCTGAAATACGCGATTCATGAGATCCATGAAGATCGCTGGCGCATTCGTCAGACCGAACGGCATCACTAGGAACTCGTAGTGGCCATAACGAGTCCTGAAAGCTGTATTCGAGACATCAGCATCTCTCACCCTCAACTGGTGATAACCGGAACGCAGATCTATCTTGGAGAAAATCGAAGCTCCCTGCAACTGGTCAAACAGATCCTCAATCCTCGGCAGTGGGTATTTATTCTTCACTGTAACCCTGTTCAACTACCGGTAGTCAATGCAAAGCCTCATCGAGCCATCCTTCTTTTTCACAAATAAGACCGGCGCGCCCCATGTAGAAAAGCTCGGGCGAATGAACTCCTTGTCGAGAAGTTCCTGAATCTGCTTCTTAAGCTCTGCCATCTCTGTCGGTGCTAGTCGGTATGGCGCTTTGGATATCGGAGCCGTACCTGGCATAAGCTCAATGGAAAACTCCACCTCTCTCTCGGGTGGCATACCAGAGACGTCTTCGGGAAAAACGTCTAAGAAATCTCTGACAACCGGAACATCTGAGGCTGACTGGCTGGGTTCCTCGGGGACAGATAAAAAGGTCGCTAGAAATGCCCGACACCCTCTATGCATGAGCTTCCTAGCCTGAACATAAGGAATAATGCGCGGTAAAGAAAAGTACCTGTCCGGCTCAAATAAGAACTGCTCCATTCCAGGCGGTCGGACAAGAACGGATCTCCGCTGGAAGTCTATCAACACTCTGTTCCTCAATAGCCAGTCCATCCCTAGGATGATGTCAAATTCCGGCATCGGTAGCACAATCAGATCAGCATAAACAAGATTACCGTGCAGCTCAAGGTCTATATCTCGGATAACATTGGTAGCTGCCATCTCCTCGCCTGACGGCAACACTACTGAAAAGGCTGTATCTAGCCCAATGGTCTGGATCTTGAGAAAGTTTGCAAAGACCTCCGAAATAAACGAGTGAGTGGCCCCTGAATCTATCAAGGCCTTGGTAGCGGAACCAGATATAAAAATTCTCCCTGTCAACAACATAGTCTCCGGGTTGGTTTCCGCGGCATGGAGAGCAAAAACTCTGCCTTGGGTAGGCAGATTCCTCTGAGGGCACTGCAGCAACATGTGGTCTGGACTGCCACACTTAAAACACTTTCCTGAGCCAGCCATACATGCTCCAGGATGGCGACGTGAGCACCTGGGACAAACTGGGTGCTCCTGAGTCCTCGGGGCTGGGCGTCCCCGCTGCTGCTGCTGCTCTCGGTTCCTGGGCGGTCCATGAAAAGGCCTCTTATTCTGCTGCTGATGCTGATGAGGAGGAGGGCGGTGCGGTGCCTGGACTGGGCGCTTGCCCTGGCGATCCCTTTCGATATCCCGCAGATCCTGCTCTGCGGCTAAGGCCTTGGAGACGGCAACCTCATAAGTAGCAGGGTCAGATACCCTAACATCCCGGCGCAAGATCGGCCGTAAACCCACCAGGAAGTGCATCAGCTTGGCTCTGGCATCATTCGCTATCAGGGGCACAAAGTGACAGCCCCTCTCGAACTTACGGATAAACTCCGTAACCGACATATCCCCCTGTCTCAGACTCATGAACTCGGTGGTCAGCCTGGTGCGAACCTCCTCAGCAAAATACTTGGAGTAGAAAACCTCCGTAAAGAGGGTCCAAGAAAGTGTAACCAATGTCAGGGCTACCGAAGCTCCTTCCCACCATAAGCGGGCGTCTCCAGTGAACAAGTAGGTGGCACATCGGACTCGGTCTGCGTCTCCCAGCTCCAGGAACTCGAAGATAACCTCGAGGGATTTGATCCATCCCTCAGCAACCATGGGGTCAGATGTCCCAGAGAATTCCTTCGGGCGCAAGGAATGATTTGAACCATGGCTAAGGGCCCTAGGCCAGCCACAATCCGCATCACACCAAAGCTTAACCGAAGGGTCCAACCGAGAGCAACGTGCATGCGTGTGTAGTGTTTATGCTATGATCGATGTCTTGCGTCATTCCAGTGGCCATTTGATTGACCATGGCACGATCTAGACATCTAGGAGCATGATATGAACCGTGGCTAAGGGCCATAGGCCAACCAAGATCCATACCAAGCAACAAAAGAAACGAAACCATATGCTGAAAAATGGAAGGGGCCGAATGGGGAAAGGGGCTGTTTTGATCTATTGATTAAAAACCGAGGGGCCATGGACCAAGCCACCAAAAGGGCAACTTAGTCACGTCTTAGACATGATAGTGAAGTGATCCAACCATGGCTATAGGCCCTTAGGGCAGCCAAGATCAGATCCTTCCTCCATGACAAGAAACTGAATTTTCGAACAACATTTCTGCGCCTATGGGAACTTGCTGTCATTCTGAATTTCCAGCAAGCCTGGGGCTGGTTTGAATGGACCAACATGGTCCTAATGCATCTTACTACATGTATACAAGCCGCCTTGGGAGCCTGGAGTCAATCCAATACCTGAAACTCACAAACCAAAAGAAATCGTGAAGCTTGCCAAGGAATTCGAAAATTCTGCATGTGTGGTTTCAAAATATTTTGACATGGATCTCGATTTTCACTTGAATAAACATGATCATGTACTGAAAAATAAATGATAATATGACTTGATTGAGGTTTAAAAGAAATCTAGACATGCCTGGTTTCGTTTTGAAAGAAAACGAACGAAACAACGACGACGCGGCACGGAGGAGGTGGAGCGCTTCTCTTGTTCTTTCTAGTTCTCGATTTTTCTCCCTTGCTTCCTACTGAATTCCCACGGTTTTCCTCTCTCAAAAACACTCTGAATTTCGTGACTAAGGGAGGGGGAATGATGGTTAGGAGGGTGAGGGAAGTGGGTGCAAGATATAAGGAAAGAATCAAGACCAAGTCCACTCCCCTTTGAATTTTAAATTTTGAATTGATATCAAATGAGTTGGTGGATGCTTCTAGGAGGTAGTGGCCGAAATTTGCTTATTTTCTAATCTAGGATATGTCCATTTATTTAATTAAATTGTGCTCCCAAAAATCCTAGAATTATCCTACTGATTACATGCAAAGAATTGGTCAAAGTTGATGAGTTGGAAAATGAATCTTCTAGCACTAAGGGTGGCCGAAAAATGCATGATAAAATAAAGGGAAATGTTGATTATCTAGTCAACTAATAATCCTTGAAAGCCTTACTAATCCTTTAAATAATTTAGTGAGCTAACCCCTTAATTTAATAACTTAAATGAGTTCATTTCTTAATCACCTCAAATAATTAAATTAAATCCTCAAACCTCCCTTTCTAACTTAAATGAACTTACTTGCTAGCTAAATTAACTTCTGGAAATATTTCTCGAATCTTAAATTCTACCTCAAAACTCCGACTCCGGTCCGGCCTCACTGAAAATACTGAAATGCTAAAAATCAATCTACTGAACTGAAATAATGAAATAATTAACTTCAAACAAATGCATTTAAAATAATCATGAAATGAAGTCAATTAAATTTAAAAATCTAGAATTATGCATGGCTTATACGTCTACTGATATACGGGTTCTACAATCTTCTTCTTCAGTATCATCTGGGAAGCATCGATTTGATTCACGACGTTTTTAGAGTCGTGGAGGTAGTTCTCAGTCTGTTCAGGTGCAGAGAGAGGAGTATAGAGCAAAAAGATATTTATGTTGTGGGGGGACCTCATCTGATCAGACAGTGTACACAGACCGAGATCACCTTTTTTGAGTGTGGCGGTGTGGGCCATATAGCCAGGTAGTGTCCTAGTCGGGAGGGACAGTGAGAGCCCAAGAGTGATAGAGGATGATCCTCAGAGAGAAGACGACGACAACCTCAGCAGTTTACACCACGACTGTAATAGCCAAGCTTGGTGAACGGTACATTTTAAGATTTCTTATGTTTATAGACTATTTGGTTAAGTTTAACTATAGTTGTGATGTTAAGTGTTGTGAATTATGGTATATAGTATCGTTTGTTATACTTGATATGTGGTTTTATTGTAGTGTCGTTGTGGTTTTATTCATGGTAAATTGTATGTTGTGCCAATTGGTATAAAGTCAATTGGAGTGGTTAGATATGACATAGAGGTTCAACTTTTCTGTTGAGAGTGTTACCGAATTATGAGGAGAAGCGACGTTGCGATTCAATTTTAGTTGCATAGAGTTTATTGTTGGCTTCAGGTGACAGTGCACCCGCACTGAAAAAGCTACCGCACCCGCGGTGATGGGACAATATGGAGAGTGCACCCGCGGTGTTTAGGCAGAAGGTCAACCGCACCCGCGGTAGGAAACCCAGCGCACCCTCGGTCGTCACTTTGGATTTTCGGAAGTGTTACAGAATGCCTAGCGCACCCGCGGTGTATTTTGGAGCGCACCCGCGGTGCGTGAATAGTAAAAGCGTGTTTTCGATATTTAAGTGATATAAGACAAGAGTTGGCTCATTATTTCCTCATTCTCTCAACTCTTCTCGGTTTGCAGCTAAAGGAGGAAGTTAGGGTTCTCAATTTCTTTCTTTCCTTTCTTTGATTCAAGCTTATTGTTGGATTATTGAAGTGAGAACAAGGTTCTTTTGAATTTAAAGAGCTAAGGTAAGCTTTTGGTTTAGTTATTATTTGGATTTTTGTGTTGGGGAGAAATCATTGGTTTGTTGATGGTGTTGGTTTTATGGATTTAATGGTATGGTTGTTTGATTATTGGGTTATTGATGGTGCAATACATGGTTTATTGTTGTAGGAATTGTACCAAGAGTTTAGAATCAAGTGTTCCCAGTGTAGTAAGTGGAATTCATTCCTTGTGCTCACATGATAATATATGTATGGTGTTTCAATGGTATTATTATGCTATTCCCTTCCATTTGATTCATATTATGTATAAAAACACTTTGTTGTATATTAGAGGCTTCTATATGTCTCAATTGTGTAAAAGGGAATACAAAAGAAAAGAGTATGCAAAGTGTTTGATTTAATGCCAGAGAGAGAGTTCAAATTGATTTATTGAACTGATAAAGAGATTGCATGCAATTAGTTGATCAACGACCATAGGCTTATATCCCGACAGAGTAATCGATTTATATCGATGTGATATAGGTACAGAGACAGAGATACTATTTAGATATCAATCCAACAGAGAAAAGAGAAATACCATCGTTATGTTCATGTTCTACTATATTATTCATGTTTTAAGAGTTAGATGGTATTTTATGATTTCAAATTCATGTTTTAAAGAGTATGATATGTATAGATTGTTATGTAAGAGTTCCACTTGCTGAGTTTTATACTCACTTCAGTTATTCATGTGATGCAGATAAAAGCGACGAGCCAGGACGTTGATTGGAGCCGAGGTCATATGCATAGAAGATGGAAGGAAGAAGGCTATTTTGCTAGCATTTTGACATGATCAAAAATGATATTTTGTATTTTGGTGTAACACTTGATTGACAATGTATATACTTTTGATTGTAAATTTTTTATGGCAAGAGAATTTTAAATCCTTCCTCCCTTCAAGTAAAATTTTTAATTTTCCGCTGTGTTATTTTATGAAATCGGTCAGAGGTGTTACATTTAGTGGTATCAGAGCAACGTTCTTCGGACCAATGCATATGACTTCGTCTACTTTCAACAGTCCGGGTATGTATTCTTCTACATCTATTTATTGTTATCAGTTGATATGTATTATGTGAGCACATTGTAGGAGTTAATGCCTCCTAAGAAAAAGGCTTCAGAGGGTGAGGATAGCTCCTCTTCGAGAGTTGTCGACGTGTTCGGCAAATTACTGAAAGAGCAAGCCAAGGTTCACAGTGAACATATTCAGCAGTTGCTCCGTTTGCAAGGTATAGGTCAAGGTAGAGGCCAAGGGAAAGGCCAAGTGGTTCAAGCAGTTGGAACTGATGGGATCTTTACTGCTTTTAAGAGGATGGATCCGCCTGAGTTTGCAGGAAGCACTGTTCCATTGGTGGCTGTAGAGTGGATTAAAGCACTTGAGGCGATATTTGATCATCTCAGGAATGAAGACAAAGACAGAGCTGGTTGTGCAGTATTCATGCTAGTCAAAGCTGCACGTATTTGGTGGAATGCTAACTAGGTAGGTGTTGATGTTCCGGCATGAAGTGGCAAGATTTCACTGATCTTTTCTATGACAAGTATTTCCCAGATGCACTTCGAGCTAGGAAGGTGACTGAATTTTTAGAGCTTCGTCAAGGAAGTATGAATGTTGATGAGTACATTTTGAAGTTCGAGGAGGGTTGTCTGTTTGCCCCGTATATTGCCTTCAATGACAAAGACAAGGGTGCTCATTTCATTAGAGGGCTTCGAGCAGAGATCAGAAGGGACATCAATATGTCTAAGGCGGTGACATTTAAAGAGATTGTGGCTAAGGCATTGTTAGCCGAGCAAGATGAGAAGGACATTTCTAGAGAGTGACAGGCGAGGCAACAGCCTATTGCTCAAAGAGGTCAAGGTTTGAGCCAAAGAGGGAAAGGCAATTTCAAGGGGAAAGGCAAGATAGAGCCGAGTTCTAAACCACCGACAATTCCATTTGATCCTGAGAAGCCGTTGTGTCCCAAGTGCAGTAGGCAACATAGGGGAGAGTGTAGATTTGGTACTCACACTTGCTACTGATGTGGCACTGCAGGCCATATCGCCAAGGACTAACCGAGAGGATCGAGTAAAGAGAAGGTGCAGGGTCGCATCTTCACCATGACGAAGGAAGGTATAAACCATGATTCTTCTGTGATCTCTAGCACTATTTTAATTTCAGGCAGAGTAGCTACGACATTGATTGATACACGTGCTACTCATTCTTTTATGTCTGAACTATTTTCTAGATATTTGGGTTTAGTTCCTTCTGTTCTTCCCCTCCAGTTTAATGCCGTATTGCCTTCTGGAGATGTGTTATGCCCGACGTCTATTGTGTATGCGTGTTCTGTTCAAATTGATGAACGAGTGGTTTATGCCGATCTGATTGTTATTCCGATGGATGCGTTTGATATTATATTTGGCATGGATTGGCTATCAACCTATAGTGCAGTGATTGATTGCGTTGCTAAGACGGTGAAATTTGCAGATGATGGAAATAAGGAAGGTATGCTCGCCAGTGCAGGTACTTTGCTGGTCCTACCTTTTATTTCATGTCTTGAGGCTAAGAAGTTGTTGTGTAGAGGTTGTGATGGGTTTTTGGCTTCGATTGTGGATATGGATAGAATGGTGAAGTTGAATATTGATGATATTAATGTTGTGAGATAGTTCCCTGATGTATTTGAGGATGGTGTGCCGGGTTTACCGCCGGACAGAGATGTAGAATTTGTGATTGATTTAGTCCCCGGGACGGTTCCTATTTCTAAGGCTCCGTACAGAATGGCCCCGACATAGATGAAAGAATTGAAGACGCAGTTTCAGGATCTATTGGATAAAGGTTTTATTCGGCCGAGTTCTTCGCCTTGGGGAGCTCCGTTTCTTTTTGTTCAGAAAAAAAATGAGTCTTTGCGGCTGTGCATTGATTACAGAGAAATCAACAAAGTGACGATCAATAATAAATATCCGTTGCCACGAATAGACGACCTTTTTGATCAACTGCAAGGGGTTACAGTGTTTTCAAAGATTGATCTGCGATCTGGCTATTATCAGTTGAAAGTTAGGGAGTCTGATATCCCTAAGACGGATTTCCGGACCAGGTATGGTCATTATCAATTTCTTGTGATGTCATTCGGTCTGACTAATGCTCCTTCAGTCTTCATGGATCTTATGAACCAAGTGTTCAAGCCGTATTTGGATAGCTTTTTCATTGTTTTCATCGATGATATATTGATTTATTTCAAGACCAGAGAGCTTCACGCAGAGCACCTTAGAGTTGTTCTTCAGTTGTTGAGAGAGAAGAGGCTGTATGCTAAGTTGAAGAAATGTGAGTTCTGGTTGGAGCAGATTTCTTTCTTAGGCCATATTGTCTCGAAGGATGGTATAGCTGTTGATCCAGTAAAAATCGAGGCGATACAGAAGTGGCCTATCCCTACCATTGTATCAGAGGTACACAGTTTTCTTGGTTTGGCGGGTTATTATCGTCGTTTTATTTCAGATTTTTCCAAGATTGCCCTGCCGTTAACCAATTTGACGAGAAAGACTGTGAAGTTTGAGTGGTCCATTGAATGCCAAAATGGATTCCAGGAGTTGAAAGATAGGTTGACGTCAGCTCTAGTACTTGCATTGCCCAGTGGTTCAGAAGACTTTGTTGTTTATACCGACGCGTCGAACAAGGGCCTCGGTTTAGTGCTGATGCAACGTGGAAAAGTTATAGCTTATGCTTCTTGTCAATTGAAAGATTACGAGAAAAATTATCCTACCCATGATCTGGAACTGGCAGCTGTGGTATTCGCCCTGAAAATCTGGAGACACTATCTTTATGGTGAAAAGTGTCAAATTTTCAAGGACCACAAGAGTTTAAGGTATTTGTTTTCTCAGAAAAAACTCAATATGCGACAGAGACTGTGGTTAGAGCATGTAAAAGACTATGATGTGACGATTAGTTACCACCCTTGAAAGGCGAATGTTGTAGCGGATGCATTGAGCCGTAAGTCATGTTCATCTTTGAGTTCTATGATCCAGAAACCGTTGTTGTTAGACTTGCAACGAGAGGAGATAGCTTTGGTAGTACCGGGAACCATTGCTCGCTTTTTAGCATTGATCATTCGGGCTACATTGACGGACATGATCCGTAGAGAGCAGGTCATTGATGTACAGTTGACAGAGATGAGAGCCAGAGAAGAAGAGAGAGGTAATTCAGAGTTTGGGATGAATAAAGATGGTTTGATGACATTCAGAGGCCGTATATGCGTTCCTACTGGTGATGATATTCGGCGAGACGTCTTGACAGAGGCACATACCGCGCCATATTCGATACATCCAGGTAGTACCAAGATGTATAAGGATCTTCGTAGACTTTATTGGTGGCCAGGTATGAAGAAGGATATTACCATTTTTATTTCTCAGTGTCTAACTTGTCAGCAGGTGAAAATCGAACATCAGAAACCTGCTGGGACATTGCATTCATTGCTGATTCCTCAATGGAAATGGGAGCTCATTACGATGGACTTCGTGATTGGTCTTCCTAGAACGCAGAAAGGTTAAAACTCCATTTGGTTTATTGTTGATCTGTAGTGCCCAAATTCAGTACATGTATAACTCATGCATTTATTTAATTAGTAAATCATTTAATTAATTTTAAAATGAGTTTTAAGCCATGCATGATATATTTGAATGCATTATTTTAAATTATTTATGTTTATGAGATGCACGTTAAAATGTTTTTCGAGCTTCATGTTTCAGGTGTTCATTCGAAGCGGGATTGAGGAAAAGACCCAGTGACGATTTCTCGCGATTTAAAAAAATTTGGTATTTTATTTTAAGTTATGGATGGGCATTTTAAATAAAGTTATTTAGCTTAGCATTTTAAATCCTAATTTACGTATGTAGTGGTTTAAGAGTTTAAAACTTTTAAAATTAGCCTTTTGGTGTGTTATTTTAAATTAAGAGTTTATTTAAAATTTAGTGTGTTTTATTCCAATTAGGGGATTATATTTAAAAAGGGTGTAGATATAGTATTCTATTTATTTGTTAATTGAGTAACATTTTAACAAGCATTTAAATTAGCATTTTATTAGTATGGTAATTATTTAATTAAGCAAAATTTTAATCCCCTAATCTAGCCAAACTGTGGGGACCAGGACGCTAATCATGTTCTTAATCATCATTGGGACTAATTAATCAATTATAATAAAAAGGGTCTAAATTTTTTTTTTAAAATAATGCGGAACGTAGTGACATAAACACATATATACATCTCAGTATATAAATGTACCAATTCTGTACCACATACATTTATTTAATTAAGGTTTAACAGCTAATATCAAGTGTCCAACCCTATCTCTAATCCAAGTCCGGAGCCGCCACTCTAATCACGATCTCTCTCTTTATCTCCGTGACCCTGAACCTGTCCCACCTGTTGTCATGTACACATACAGACAAGACAACAGCCGGATAATTCCGGTGAGAATATAATCCCAGTATAAATCAACGAAACATGCAATCATATAAACAAATATAAAGCATGTAACAGGTAACAGCGATATGTATAAAAATCTGAAACATAACTAATATCAAACTGTCGACAATACTCGTAGCTACACAATTTAGACTAGACTCAATCCTAGTCTAGGGATCCCGGTTTCCAGAAGTTGGCACTCCTATATCGACCAACAGTAATAGAAAAGACTCCAGTTCAATCCACGTCGATAAGGTATCGATTACCAGAAATAGAAAAATGTCTGATTCTATCTCTATCCACACCGATATGGTATCGATCACCAGTAATAGAAGGAACTCTAATTCTATCCACACCGATATAATATCGATCACCAGTAATAGAAGAAGCTTTCAATTCTATCCACACCGATACGACATCGATAAACAGTAATAGAAGAAACCCAAATTCTATCCACATCGATAGCCAATCATCCGGTGACAGACTTTGGCACTATCGCCAATACACTATCTTGTGACATCGTGCAATGTGCCCGTGGCGATCCCGCCACTATCAGGCACTTTTGTCACAAGATTACTCGTCTAATACCTGTTATCTATTAATCAAGAAAACAAGTACATCGATCAAATCAACGCAAATATCAATGCAATAAAGTAAAGTGTGTGATTTAGGGAAACTCAAGTCTAAACCGACTTAAGTCGATCTCCCAATACCACATTGAATTATACCTTTCGTTCGTATTTTCGGTCTGGAATTCAAACTCTTTCAATCCCTCAATCTGGAAATGGCAATATCAATAATATCATATTAATATACCGCTCAAACCAACTCCAATCTGATCAATAATTCAAAATCAACGGTATAACCGCACAATCCCGATATCCCGGTCAATATAACATCACCAGATAATAATTCTCTCAACTAATAATCGATACCAATAAAATCTGATATCATATCTCAGTAAATTAACTTCAGAAAATCATAACAATTCCATAATCAGTCCGTTTCTTAATCTGACTTCGATTCTATGATGTCTAACATGTCAAAAACATCATATATGACGTGTATTCAATTTCAACCACATCATAATTTCAAAACATGTCAAAACGTAGTAAAACTTACATCCAGTTGTAGCCTGCGTTGATATGAACACAGTACTGCAGTCAGATTCAAAATCAGACGGACGGATGCTGCACAATCGCGATCCTAAGATTCACGGACTATTTTCTCCAATGTTTCCTTCGATTTTTTCGTTTTTGAAGGATTAAACGTTTGTATATTTATATATATATATACAATCATGCATGCATCAGGCAAATGGCGAACTCTACGAGCAACACGTCTCGCGCATATGCGCGACCTAAATCGGCGCATATGCGCGAGACCTTCTGGTCTTCGCCCATTTCTTCTCGGCATCTCGCGCATATGCGCGACACCTTCCGCGCATATGTGCGAGACTCTCTTGAGTTGTGATCGAACCTTCACACAGCTCGCGCATATGCGCGCCTTTTTGTCGCGCATATGCGCGAGACCTTCTGTCCAATTCGCGCATGTGCGCGTCTCATGTCGCGCATGTGCGCTGATGGTACTGTCCTCGCACATACATTTTCACACGTTACTTCAAATCGTGTCTCGGTTAATCCTTTCATAATCATATCAAATTATAAATCAATAATTACAGATTACTAGGATTAAATTTTCCGGGCATTACATTTCTCCCCCCCTAAGATATGATTTCGTCCCCGAAATCACAGGCAATTCATCATATCAATAAGAAGGTATGTAATAAAACTAAACAGAAATTTACATCGGTGAAATAATGCTGGGAATTCTTGTCTCATATCTGATTCAGTCTCTCATGTGGCTTCTTCAACGCCATGACGAGTCCATTGTACTTTCACCAACGGAATCATCTTTGTTCTGAGCTGTTTTTCCTTACGATCGATAATCCTGATCGGTTTCTCAACATAACTCAATGTCTCATCCAGCTCAGTCTCGTCGGGTTGAATAACGTGTGAATCATCAGGGAGATACTTCCGCAGCATTGATACATGAAAGACATCATGTATTGTAGTTAATGAAGGTGGCAATGCTAGTCGATAAGCACGATCTCCTATCTTTTCAAGAATCTCATAAGGACCGACGTATCGTGGAGACAACTTCCCTTTCTTCCCGAATCGGACCACACCTCTGAAAGGAGAGATCTTCAGGAATACTCGGTTTCCTGCTTCAAATACCAACGATCGTCGTCGAAGGTTGGCATATTTGGCTTGTTTGTCCTGGGCTGCCTTCATTTTTTTCTGAATCAATTTCACTTTTTCAGTCATATCTCTGATCATATCAGGTCATATCTCCGGAACTTTAGAGATATCATCCCAATAAAGAGGGGATCGACACTTCTTTCCGTACAACGCTTCAAAGGGTGCCATTTTAATACTCGTTTGATAGCTGTTGTTGTACGAAAACTCGCAAAGAGGCAATGAATCTTGCCAATTAGTGCTAAAGTCAAGCACTACAGCTCTCAGCATATCTTCCAATGTCTGGATCGTATGCTCTGACTGTTCGTCAGTCTGTGGATGATATGCGGTACTCAGATGTAACTTAGTACCGAGAGCTTGCTGCAAACTCTGCCAGAAGTGCGAAGTAAACCGAGGATCTCGGTCTGAAACAATCGACTTCGGCACTCCGTGCAGTCTAACCACTTCCTTGAAATAGATATCGGCCATCTGATCATATCTATAAATCATCTTGTATGGAATAAAGCATGCGAATTTGGTCAATCGATTAATCACGACCCAAATCGCATCACAACCTCGGGAGGATCTCGGTAACTGCGTCACAAAATCCATGGAAATGTGATCCCATTTCCATTCAAGAATCGACAAACTCTGCAACAATCCTCCTGGTTTCTTCCTCTCAGCTTTCATCTGTTGGCAATTCAGACACTTTGATACAAATTCAGTCACATCAGATTTCATTTGTTTCCACCAATACTGTGTCTTCAAATCATTATACATTTTCCTGCCACCATGATGAATGCTAAAACGACTGTTGTGCGCTTCTGCTAGTATTCGTTGTCTTAATTCCGAAACATTCGGCACAACAAGACGATTATTCACATACAAAATACCATTTAGAACCTGACATTCCGATTGATGTCCAGCTTTAACCATAGCAATCGACTTCTGTATATTCTGATCAACTTTCTGAGCTGCTTTAATTTTCAAAATCAGCTCTGGTTCCGCTTGAATAGTATATAATCTTATTGGTCTCTGATCTGTCTCAAATACTAATCCAGACAAACAGCAGTCTTCTATCAAATTCGAGACTCCCATAGTCGATAAGGATAGAGAACATACTTTTCGACTTAGTGCATCTGCTGCTGCATTAGATTTCCCCGGATAGTATTTGATTTCACAATCAAAATCTTTCAATAAATCCAGCCATCTCCGCTGTCTGATATTCAATTCTGACTGTGAAAAGAGATATTTCAAGCTTTTGTGATCAGAATAGATTTCGAATTTCTCACCGTAGAGGTAATGTCGCCATATCTTCAAGGCAAAAACTATTGCTGCCAATTCAAGATCAAGAATTGGGTAACGAGATTCGTGGGGCTTCAGCTGTCTTGAGGCATAGGCGATCACATGCCCTTGCTGCATCAAAACACAGCCCAATCCTCGGTGAGATGCATCACAGTAAACAACAATTCCACCAGTACCTGAAGGAATTGTCAACACAGGAGCACTGGTCAATCTCTTCTTCAGTTCGAGAAAACTGGTCTCACATTCCTCAGACCAAACAAACGGAGCATTTTTCTGAGTCAACTGTGTAATCGGTTTGGCAATACTCGAAAAATCTTTAATAAATCGACGATAATATCCTGCCAAACCCATAAAACTGCGTATCTCTGGTACAGATGTCGGTCTCGGCCACGAAATCACTGCCTCAACCTTACTGGGATCAACTGATATCCCGTCTCCAGATATAATATGCCCCAGAAATACTACTTGTTTCAACCAGAACTCGCATTTCGACAATTTGGCATACAGTTTCTCCGCCCTCAAAATTCTTAACACAATCCTCAGATGATCAGCATGCTCCATCATATTCTTTGAATAAATCAATATATCATCAATGAATATGATAACAAAATCATCAAATATTTCTGAAAAACTTGGTTCATCAAACCCATAAATACCGCCGGTGCATTCGTCAAACCAAATGGCATGACAATAAATTCATAGTGCCCATACCTGGTTCTGAATGCTATCTTTGAGATATCAGAATCCCTGACTCTCAGTTGATGGTATCCAGATCTCAGATCGATCTTGGAATACACCGAAGAACCCTGCAACTGATCAAATAAATCATCAATACGAGGCAATAGATATTTATCCTTTATCGTTGCCTTGTTCAGTTGCCGGTAGTCAATAAAAAGTCTCATCGGCCCAGCCCATCCTTCTTCCTCACGAACAGTACTGGAGCGCCCCAAGGATAAACACTCGGTCTGATGTATCCCTTGGCCAGTAAATCCTCCAGCTGTTCTTTCAATTCTTTCAACTCGATAGGTGCCATCCGGTACGGAGTCCTCGAAATCGGAACTGTTTCTGGCATCAACTCAATGCTGAAGTCTATCTCTCGAATCGGAGGCAATCCAGGAATCTCATCTGGAAAGACATCAGCAAACTCACACACCACTGGCAAGTCCGCCGATGATGGGCTCGACTTCAGTAAATCCACTGAATATACCAGGAATCCATCCGCTCCTTTCTGCAATAATCGAGTCATATTTATCGCAGATATCAAAGGAATTCTAGCTCGAGAACCCTTACCGTAAAATTTCCACTCCTCAGCCATCTCAGGTCTGAATCTCACTATCTTGTGGAAACAATCAACTGTAGCTCGGTACTTAGTTAACATATCGATACCGATAATACAATCAAAATCAGATAAACCAAGCACAATACAGTCTAATTCAATCGTATGCCCATCGTACTGCAGTATACAAGATTTCACAGACTTCACCGATATCAAACCTGTCCCTAACGGAGAAGAGACAGACACTACCGCAGACAATGACTCAATAGGTAACGCATGACTCAATGCAAACCTTTCAGAAATAAAAGTATGCGATGCACCAGTATCAATCAATACGTATGCAGGATAACCAGAAATAAAACAGTTACCTGCTACAACATCATCAGGTGCATCCTGTGCCTGCTCCTCGGTCAAAGCAAACAGTCGGGCCTGCTGTCTATGAGGCTGGCTCGCTGTCTGGCTTCCTCCTGGCCTCTGCTGTGACTGAGTAGACGGTGCTGGCTGAAAAGAATGAACAGCAGATGGTCGTCTACCTGTCTGAGCCGCTGATCCAGATGACTCAACTGCCTGGGATCCCTAGGCACCTCTCTGGGGACACACTCGGGCAAAGTGTCCATGTTGCTTACAAATGCGGCAGTTGCCGAACACTCCTCGCCACTGTTCTGTGGAATGCTTCCCTCCACAAGTGCTACAGTAGGGTCCTGTATAACTCTGGCCCTGACCAGTCTGTCTAGAGCCACTCGAACTGGATGAGCTACTTCCAGCTTTCTTGAATTTCTTCCCCTTAGCTTTTAGGAAGTCTTTCTTCCCACTACCAGTGCCGCTCTCAAATCGGGGAACTGGTGGAGGCATCTGTGATCTCGGTGCTGAAGGCACAAACAAAGCCTCTCTCTGTCTCATTAAACCGGCTTCGGCTCCCTTGGCTCGGTTCAAGGCATCGGTGAAATTGTTTGGCCTCCCGGTATTCACCAAGGTAAAGATTTCAGGATTTAGGCCATTTATGAACTGGTCCGCAACGGCCTCATCATGTTCAGCTACGTGGGGAGCAAATCGGAGCAGTGTAGAGAACTTAGCCACGTATTCCTCGATATTTAGTTGGCCCTGTCTCAAGTTGGCGAACTCGGCTCCCTTGTCCTTCCTATACAAAATTCAGCCTTAAACACATTCCAGGTAATGGCCGTACCTCGTTGTTCCAATGCCCGTTTCGTTGTGATCCACCAGTTTTTGGCAACGTCATGCAACTGATGTCCGATCAGTTTCACCCTCTTCTCATCAGTATACCCCAAAGACTCGAACATCATTTCAATATCGTCCAACCAACTCTCACATTCCACGGAATTCTCCGTACCCTTCAACGTCGGTGGATGGAATGACTGAAACCTTTTCAGTAATTTCTCCATAGGAGTAGCTGTCACATCCATGGGAGGATTTGAAGTACTACCCTGTTCTTGTACTCTTCTCGGAGGCATATCTGATAATCAAGGAGGTTAGTAATTCCAACTACCACATATCAGTTTCAATCCTCCTCAGATCATCTTACAGCTGATCCATTCCAAATAATACACAATACCATATCAAAATCAGATATTCAGGCAAACATGTATTAAAACAGGAATTCATGCTAGCAATCAAAAGCAGGAAAGAAAACCTCAATCTACCCCGCTCACTAGCTCCTATCTCAGTCTAAAGGATCTATCGCTCTGATACCACCTGTTGTGGGGACCCGGACGCTAATCATGTTCTTAATCATCATTGGGAATAATTAATCAATTATAATAAAAAGGGTCTAAAATTTTTTTTTTAAAATAATGCGGAACGTAGTGACATAAACACATATATACATCTCAGTATATAAAAGTACTAATTCTGTACCACATGCATTTATTTAATTAAGTTTTAACAGCTAAAATCAAGTGTCCAACCCTATCTCTAATCCAAGTCCGGCGCTGCCACTCTAATCACGATCTCTCTCTTTATCTCCGTGACCCTGAACCTGTCCCACCTGTTGTCATGTACACATACAGACAAGACAACAGTCGGATAATTCCGGTGAGAATATAATCCCAGTATAAATCAACAAAACATGCAATCATATAAACAAATATAAAGCATGTAACAGGTAACAGCGATATGTATCAAAATCTGAAACATAACTAATATCAAATTGTCGACAATACTTGTAGCTACACAATTTAGACTAGACTCAATCCTAGTCTAGGGATCCCGGTTTCCAGAAGTTGGCATTCCTATATCGACCAACAGTAATAGAAAAGACTCCAGTTCTATCCACGTCGATAAGGTATCGATTACCAGAAATAGAAAAAGGTCTGATTCTATCCACACCGATATGGTATCGATCACCAGTAATAGAAGGAACTCTAATTCTATCCACACCGATATAATATCGATCACCAGTAATAGAAAAAACCCAAATTCTATCCACACCGATACGACATCGATCAACAGTAATAGAAGAAACCCAAATTCTATCCACATCGATAGCCAATCATCCGGTGAAAAACTTTGGCACTATCGCCAATACACTATCTTGTGACATCGTGCAATGTGCCCGTGGCGATCCCGCCACTATCAGGCACTTTTGTCACAAGATTACTCGTCTAATACCTGTTATCTATTAATCAAGAAAACAAGTACATCGATCAAATCAACGCAAATATCAATGCAAAAAAGTAAAGTATGTGATTTAGGGAAACTCAAGTCTAAACCGACTTAAGTCGATCCCCGGATACCACATTGACTTATACCTTTCGTTCGTAGTTTCGGTCTGGAATTCAAACTCTGTCAATCCCTCAATCTGGCAATGGAAATATCAATAATATAATATTAATATACCGCCCAAACCAACTCCAATCTAATCAATAATTCAAAATCAACCGTAT
The DNA here is from genome assembly GCF_025594145.1 of Primulina tabacum. Lineage (NCBI taxonomy): Eukaryota > Viridiplantae > Streptophyta > Magnoliopsida > Lamiales > Gesneriaceae > Primulina > Primulina tabacum. The sequence continues at coordinate 27,897,443 of NC_134561.1, read as the reverse complement.
AACCTCACAATCCCGATATCCCGGTCAATATAACATCACCACATAATAATTCTCTCAACTAATAATCGATACAAATAAAATCTGTGATCATATCTCAGTCAATTAACTTCAGAAAATCATAACAATTCCATAATCAGTCTGTTTCTTAATCTGACTTCGATTCTATGATGTCTAACATGTCAAGAACTTCATATATGACGTGTATTCAATTTCAACCACATCATAATTTCAAAACATGTCAAAACGTAGTAAAACTTACGTCCAGTTGTAGCCTGCGTTGATATGAACACAGTACTGCAGTAAGATTCAAAATCAGACGGACGGATTTTGCACAATCGCGATCCTAAGATTCACGGACTATTTTCTCCAAAGTTTCCTTCGATTTTTTTGTTTTTGAAGGATTAAACGTTTGTATATTTATATATATATATATACAATCATGCATGCATAAGGAAAATGGCGAACTCTACGCGCAACACGTCTCGCGCATATGCGCGACCTAAATCGGCGCATATGCCCGAGACCTTCTGGTCTTCGCCCATTTCTTCTCGGCAGCTCGCGCATATGCGCGACACCTTCCGCGCATATGCGCGAGACTCTCTGGAGTTGTGATCGAACCTTCACACAGCTCGCGCATATGCGCGCCTTCCTATCGCGCAGATGCGCGAGACCTTCTGTCCAATTCGCGCATGTGCGCGTCTCATGTCGCGCATGTGCGCCAATGGTACCGTCCTCGCACATACATTTTCACACGTTACTTCAAATCGTGTCTCGGTTAATCCTTTCATAATCATATCAAATTATAAATCAATAATTACAGATTACAAGGATTAAATTTTCCGGGCATTACACAAACACACACACTGCACGTAAAACACACAACACACACACACTTTTATTTTTCAGATTTTTAAAAGAAAGAAAACTAGGGTTCTTTGAGGAGAAAGCTGCCGCCCCCTTTTACAATAATTTTCTAGCGAGTTTCGTGTATTTTGTGGCAAGAAAATCGTTGCACAATGGTCCCGGATCAACCTCGCTTCTATCTCCGCTTTGGTGACGTCGTTCGGTATTTTTATATATCAAAAGGCACGTATATTCTGTTCTTGATGCATCAATCATGTCATATTACGCGTGCGTTGTTATTTATGCGTAAAACCATGTGTGCAACGTATAGAAGTTTGAGCAATTGTGTTGAGATCACTTTTGGAAACCATTTTGGGAATCAAAAATCACGTTTTATTGTTCTGGTTGAAATTGCGAATTTTCAGTCAAGATTTTGAGAAAACTTTCAACTAGAAAATTGTAGAACGTTTTGATGCCTTCGATTTGATATAAAATTCGAGATTTTTAGGTGAAAATTGAGTGAGTTATGGTGTTTTTCGTGAGACTGCTCAAACTGTGAATTCCAGAAAATTTTGTAATTGATGCGTTTTCTTGAAGTTTTATGTTGCAGGCTTCGTTGGGGATCGACGGGCGATCGTTTCTGCATCTAGGTATGAATTTTATGATGTTGGGTTGGTATTTGGATCACCGTTCGTGTCGTTAGGCACCAGGTTGAATCAAAAGACATTGGGAGAATAATGGTGACGAATTTCAGGTCGTGTCGTTGTTGTTGTTGATTGTTGCTCCTGGGAACAATTTTAATGGCTTACTTGGGTTGGTACAATGCCGTAGCGTACAAGGATGTGTCTCGGGGTATCGATCCGTGGTCATTTGGTTTGGTTGGGGAGAAGGAAACATCACACTAAGTTTTGCACGCAGGTTTCGTCGTTCAGTGTCTAGCCGGACCCGTACACGGACCCTGACACGGGGTCCGTGCCTTTGTTATTCCTTCAGTGTCGTTTGTTTTGCGAGTCAGCACAGACCTCTACACGGATGAGGGCACGGGGTCCGTGCCTTTGTGTTTCACTCGATGTATGTTTGCAGTGCCTACAAGGATGTTCACCCGGACCTCTCCACGGGGTCCGTGCCTTTGTTCCTTCAGGAGTGTCATTTTTCCGCGCCTACACGGACCCTTTCCCGGACCTAGAGACGGGGTCCGTGCCTTCTTCTTCTTCACGCACATAACTTAGCGAACCTACACGGACCCGGGGCCGGACCTGGGCACGGGGTCCGTGTATCTTAAGTTTTGGGTTAAATTCTTTTATCACTTAAGGTTCGATTCGAGGTTTTATGCTATGGTTTAATACGATGTTTTACAAGGTCGAGTCATGGGAAAATCTAAAACGTCCTAAGGGATAGAATGAGCATGTGAGTAAGCATGATTTCGAAGTCTAAGTTATGCAAGTTAGGTATGAAATTTCATGTCATTATGTGCAGCGACGGCCCCAGTCGGAGTCCAACGAACCCCACAACGCCAAGTAAGTATGTGTGACGTGCAAGTAAATATTTTAAGTTTTTGAGGTATGCTAAATGTCTTGTGACCAAATTATGTTTAGGATTGGAAAGCGTTAAATTATGAACGGGGACCAATCCGCCCGTTAAATTATGAACCGGTTAGATCGAGGTTGGAAAGCGTTAAATTATGAACGGAGACCAACCAGCCCGTTAAATTATGAACGGGGATCTCATGTATGTGGCAGTGGATACGTCCCTGTCAGCCTAATATTGTGGTTTGTCTGATCAGGCATTTATTATGTTATGGGTCACTTGCTTTGAAACATGTCTCTACGCAAATGATGAAGTTATGTATGTTCTAGTATGCAGTATCTTTATGACAAGTTTTCACGTTATGGCACTTCTATGTTACGTATGTATGTTCAAGTTTTAGTACGCAAATTCAAGTTCAAGTATGTATGTTCTATTTTAAAGTTGCATGCGGTTTTATTATGTAATACTCGCTATTTCCCAGTTTGTACGTGTTGAGTCTTTAGACTCACTAGACTTGATCGATGCAGGTGAGTATGCTGATGAGGAGACAGGAGGTGGCGACCAAGGGGCAGGCTTGGACTGAGCGGGAGGCTAACCCAAGGACCGCAATGTTTATGTTTTTATGTGAATGTTAATTTACTCTGATTTCATGTTTGAGGGAAACACTTTGAGCAAAACTTTTGTGAGCGAATTTTATTGTAGTATTTTGAACAACCATGTCTTATGGGGGACTTGGTTGGGATATTTTATGGCAGACTTCGAAGGTTATTTTATGTTTAAGAAAATTTTAAATTTTTCCGCAAATTTTGAGTATGAAAAGTACGGTACTTTACAGTTGGTATCAGAGCGGTGTTCTTGTAAAAGGTTACGCCTACCGCCAGCCGCAAGAAGCTCACGAGGTCACACCTCAAGTCTGTAAGTTTTAAAGTTTCAAAAATTTATGCTACATAGTATGCATTGAGCCATGATTTCAGCATGTTCATGTTTAAGTTCAAATTTGGTGCATCGTATGTCATTTATATCATATTCATGCATGTTGGGTTTACGTGTTGGGTAATTCATTGGAACAGTATGCCTCCTAGACTATGATTAACCAGGAAGCTAGGGAGGAGGACAGAGAGCCTCGAGATTAGGGAAGAGCCAATCCTCCACCACCACCTCCAGATATGCAAGCGCAGATGCTTGCTGGTATGACGCAATTATTCGCACAGTTTGCGAGGAACCAGACTGCTGTAGGCCCCGAGGAGAAGCCTAGACCAGGGGCAGTATATGAGAGGTTCAAGAGGATGAGTCCGAAGGAGTTTTCGGGTACTACTGACCCGATGGTAGCTGAGGGATGGATCAAGTCCATCGAGGTAATATTCGACTTTATGGAGCTGACTGACGCTGACAGGGTCAGATGTGCTACATTATTGCTGTCAGGGGATGCTAGATTATGGTGGGAGAGTGCATCAGTGGCAGTAAACTTGCGGACTCTGTCGTGGAACGGATTCAAAGAGGTGTTCTACGCCAAGTACTTCACTGAAGAAGTACGCTCTCGTCTGACCAGGGAATTTATGACGCTGAGACAGGGGGACAGTATTGTGGCAGATTTTGTCAGAAAGTTTGAGAGGGGGTGTTACTTCGTACCCCTCATTGCGAATGATGCCCAAGCAAAACTGAGGCATTTCATGGATGAACTGCGGCCGATCTTGCGCCGTGATGTGAGAGTAGCCGGCCCTACTTCGTATGCCGTCGCAGTATCTAGAGCTTTAGCGGCAGAGCATGACCAAAGAGACATTGAGGCTGACAGGCAGAGCAAGAGGCCCTATCAAGCGCCGCAACACCAGCAGCAGCAGCATCAGAGGCCCCAGTTCAAGAAACCGTATCAGGGGCAGCCATGGAAGAAGCCGTATCATGGACCACCAAAGGGCAAGGGTCCAATTCAACAGCAGGGGGCTCCTCAGAAGCCCGTTGCTTACCCAGTGTGTCCTAAATGCAACCGCCAGCACCCGGGGCAGTGCTTATATGGATCAGGCAAGTGCTTCAAGTGTGGAGCTAGCGACCACATGCTGAAGGAGTGCCCGCAGTGGAAGCAACCGACTCAAGGGAGAGTTTTCGCCATGCATGCTCAGGAGGCTAAACCAGACACTAGACTACTGACCGGTAACCTTTTCTACCTAATCTCAGCATTATTTTGCTATGCATGTGGAAATTTGCTTGGGATTATTAGCGTGCTAGTAATATTTTGTGTGACATAGGAAATGGAGTTCTATTATGCTTTAGGTTACTGTTTGTATGTTGGGGATATAAGTTTTGTATGGTGCTAACGTATCTCAGGAAACATTTTTTTTAAGAGATTATCCACAACTGCACTGATAGACTCAGGGGCCACTCACTCCTTCATATCGGAGATTTTTGCTAATCATTTAGACCTCAAGTCCATTGGCCTAGACGTGAACTTTTCAGTGACAGTCCCATCAGGGGAAGAGCTGTTAGCTACCAGTGTGGTCAGAGATATCGATCTAGAACTACATGGCCACCTAGTATATGCCGATTTAATCCTATTGCCGATGCCAGAATTCGACATCATATTGGGGATTGACTTGCTGACTAAGAACAGATTTCTTATCGACTCTCAGAAGAGGTCAGTGTTAGTCAGACCATTGGGCATGGAGAAGTTTCTTTTTGAGCCAGCCAGGTGGAGGAGTTTCCTGCCTATGATCTCTTGCATGCAGGCACGAAGACTCATTTCGAAGGGGTGTCAGGCCTTCTTGGCCAGCGTTATCTCAGCACCGGACGTGCCCACTCTTTCTATTCCAGGGGTGCCAGTAGTCAGGGATTTCCCAGACGTCTTTCCAGACGACGTCGCAGGCCTTCCCCCAGATAGAGATGTGGAGTTTGCAATCGATCTCATGCCAGGCACAGTGCCAATCTCTAAGGCACCGTACAGATTAGCTCCAGCAGAGATGTTAGAACTTAAGCAGCAGATTCAGGAGCTCTTAGACAAGGAGTTTATCCGCCCGAGTTTCTCACCGTGGGGCGCACCAGTGCTCTTTGTGAAAAAGAAAGACGGAAGCATGAGACTGTGCATCGATTACCGTGAGCTGAACAAGGTAACGATCAAGAATAAGTACCCGTTGCCTAGAATCGAAGACTTGTTTGATCAGTTACTGGGAGCTACCGTGTTCTGTAAGATAGATCTTCGATCAGGGTATCATCAGCTGAAAGTGAAGGATGTAGATGTTCATAAGACAGCTTTCAGGATCTGATACGGGCACAACGAATTCTTAGTGATGCCGTTTGTATGGACAAATGCTCCAGCTATTTTCATGGACCTCATGAACCGAGTATTTCAGCCGTTCCTCGACCAGTTCGTCATAGTATTCATTGACGATATTCTTATATACTCGAAGAGCCATGAGAAGCACAACCAGCACTTGAGGACAGTTTTACAGATCTTGCTGAGCCGTAAGTTGTTTGCAAAGTTTAGTAAGTGCGAGTTTTTGCTGCAGAAAGTTGCATTTTTGGGGAATATAGTATCTAGCAGTGGAATCGAGGTGGATCCAGCGAAAGTAGCAGCTGTCAAAGAATGGGTTGAGCCAAAGAACACATCAGAAATCCGCAGTTTTCTGGGTTTAGCCGGTTACTACCGTAAGTTCATTCGGGGATTTTCATCCATAGCAGTGCCATTCACTTCCCTGACCAAGAAGAATGCTAAATTCGTGTGGTGTGATGAGTGTCAGAATAGCTTTGATACGTTGAAGCAAGCTCTTATTTCTGCGCCGGTGCTAGCCATGCCGTCAGGGCAAGGAGATTTCGTATTATATACCGATGCATCTAAGCTCGGGTTAGGCGCAGTATTGATGCAGCAGGGTCGGGTCATAGCTTATGCTTCCAGGCAGTTGAAGGTGCACGAGAAGAATTACCCGACTCACGACCTGGAGTTAGCCGCCGTTGTCTTCGCACTGAAAATTTGGAGACACTACCTATACGGCGAGAAATGCCAGATTTTCACCGATCATAAGAGTCTCAAATATTTCTTCACGCAGAAAGAGTTGAATATGAGACAGAGACGGTGGTTGGAACTTGTGAAAGATTACGAATGCGAAATTAGCTACCATCCGGGAAAGGCTAATGTTGTCGCAGACGCATTGAGCATGAAAGTGGCAGTTGTAGATCAGTTGTCAATGCAGAGACCTCTTCAGTCTGAGATTCAGAAGTTTGGTCTAGAGATTTATCGTGAGGGCAGAGCCCCTAGGCTGTCTAATCTGACAGTCAAATCTGATTTGCTAGACCGTATCAGAGCAGGACAGTCTTCAGATGAGCAGCTACAGAAATGGAGACTGAAAGATGAAGCCAAGGGCAGTGTTCTTTACACAGTGACAGACGGCAATGTGAGATACAGAGGTAGAATGTGGGTGCCTAGTGGTGAATCGATCAGACACGATATTTTGACAGAGGCACACGCATCTCTGTATTCTATCCATCCGGGAGGTACCAAGTTGTATAAGGACCTCCAGATTTTGTATTGGTGGCCAGGGATGAAGAGGGACATCCGCTGATTTGTGTCAGAATGCCTCACTTGTCAGCAGGTGAAGGCAGAGCATCATAGGCCAGCAGGAATGCTTAAGCCACTTCCTATCCCAGATTGGAAATGGGAGAACATTACTATGGATTTTGTGGTTGGGTTGCCGAGGTCAGTCAGAGGATCAAATTCTATTTGGGTTATAGTGGACCGACTCACTAAGTCAGCGCATTTTCTACCAGTGATGCCGACTTTCTCCATGACGCAGTATGCGGAGCTTTATATCAGAGAGATAGTCAGTCTACATGGATTCCTAGTTTCAATTGTGTCTGACAGGGACCCGAGATTCACATCGTCCTTCTGGAAGAGCTTACATGCAACCATGGGAACGAAGTTGCTTTTCAGTACATCTTTTCACCCGCAGACAGATGGTCAGTCTGAGCGAGTGATTCAGATTTAAGAGGATTTTCTGAGAGCCTGCATGATTGATTTTCAAGGAACATGGGAGTCTAGACTACCTCTAGTTGAGTTCAAATACAACAACAGCTTCCAATCATCAATTGGTATGGCTCCCTATGAGACGTTGTATGGGAGGAAGTGCAGATCACCAGCTCATTGGGATGAAGTTGGTGAGAGAGCAGAACTTGGTCCAGAGATAGTTCAGCAGACTGCAGACGTGGTGGTCAAGATTCGTGACAGAATGAAGACTGCCCAAATCCGTCAGAAGAGTTATGCTGATAAGAGGAGGAGAGATCTCGAATTTGCAGTTGGTGATCACGTTTTCGTCAAGATAGCACCTATGAAGGGGGTGATGAGATTTGGGAAGAGAGGCAAGCTGAGTCCGAGATTTATTGGACCGTTCGAAATTTTGGACAGTGTTGGGACATTAGCCTATCGTGTTGCCCTTTCGCCGAATCTGGCCGGGGTGCACAATGTGTTCCATGTCTCGATGCTGAGGAAATATCTGGCTAATCCTTTGCACATTCTGAGTTATGAGCCGTTGCAGCTGACTCCAGACTTTTCTTACGAGGAAAAACCAGTCCAAATCCTAGACAGGCAAGAGCGTAGGCTCCAGAATAAAGTGACTAAGCTAGTCAAAGTCCGGTGGCTAAATCGATTGGTGGAAGAGGCCACTTGGGAATCAGAAGCAGATATGAGACTTCGCTACCCGGAGTTGTTCGGTAAGACTTAATTTCGAGGACGAAATTTTCATAAGTGGGGGAGGAACTGTAGTGCCCAAATTCAGTACACGTATAACCCATGCATTTATTTAATTAGTAAATCATTTAATTAATTTTAAAATGAGTTTTAAGCCATGCATGATTTATTTGAATGCATTATTTTAAATTATTTATGTTTATGAGATGCACATTAAAATGTTTTTCGAGTTTCATGTTTCGGGCGTTCATTCGAAGCGGGATTGAGGAAAAGACCCGGTGACGATTTCTGGCAATTTAAAAAAATGTGGTATTTTATTTTAAGTTATGGATGGGCATTTTAAATAAAGTTATTTAGCTTAGCATTTTAAAGCCTAATTTACGTATGTAGTGGTTTAAGAGTTTAAAATTTTTAAAATTAGCCTTTTGGTGTGTGTTATTTTAAATTAAGAGTTTGTTTAAAATTAAGTGTGTTTTATTCCAATTAGGGGATTATATTTAAAAAGGGTGTAGATATAGTATTCTATTTAATTTGTTAATTGAGTAACATTTTAACTAGCATTTAAATTAGCATTTTATTAGTATGTTAATTATTTAATTAAGCCAAATTTTAATCCCCTAATCTAGCCAAACACACACACTGCACGTAAAACACACAACACGCACACACTTTTATTTTCAGATTTTTAAAAGAAAGAAAACTAGGGTTCTTGGAGGAGAAAGCTGCTGCCCCCTTCTCCAATAATTTTCCCGCGAGTTTCGTGTATTTTGTGGCAAGAAAATCGTTGCACAATCGTCCCGGATATACCTCGCTTTTATCTCCGCTTTGGTGACGTCGTTCGGTATTTTTATATATCAAAAGACACGTATATTTTGTTCTTGATGCATCGATCATGTCATATTACGCGTGCGTTGTTATTTATGCGTAAAACCATGTGTGCGACTTGTAGAAGTTTGAGCAATTGTGTTGGGATCACTTTTGGATACCATTTTAGGAATCAAAAATCACGTTTTACTGTTCTGGTTGAAACTGCCAATTTTCAGTCGAGATTTTGAGAAAAATTTCAACTAGAAAATTGTAGAACTTTTCGATGCCTTCGATTTGATATAAAATTCGAGATTTTTGTGAGATTGCTCAAACTGTGAATTTCCAGAAAATTTTGTTATTGATGCGTTTTCTTGAAGTTTTATGTTGCAGGCTTCGTTGGGGATCGACGGGCGATCGTTGCTGCGTCTGGGCATGATTTTTATGATGTTGGGTTGGTATTTGGATCATCGTTCGTGTCGTTAGGCACCAGGTTGAATCAAAAGTCGTTTAGAGAATAATGGTGACGAATTTCAGGTCGCGTCGTTGTTGTTGATTGTTGCTCCTGGGAACAATTTTAATGGCTTACTTGGGTTGGTACAATGCCGTAGCGTACAAGGATGTGTCTCGGGGTATCGATCCGTGGTCATTTGGTTTGGTTGGGGAGAAGGAAACATCACACTAAGTTTTGCACGCAGGTTTCGTCATTCAGTGTCTAGCCGGACCCGTACACGGACCCTGACACGGGGTCCGTGCCTTTGTTATTCATTCAGTGTCGTTTTTTTTGCGAGTCAGCACGGACCCCTACACGGATGAGGGCACGGGGTCCGTGCCTTTGTGTTTCACTCGATGTATGTTTGCAGTGCCTACACGGATGTTCACCCGGACCTCTCCACGGGGTCCGTGCCTTTGTTCCTTCAGGAGTGTCATTTTTCCGCACCTACGCGGACCCTTACCCGGACCTAGAGACGGGGTCCGTGCCTTCTTCTTCTTCACGCACATAACTTAGCGAACCTACACGGACCCGGGGCCGGACCTGGGCACGGGGTTCGTGTATCTTCAGTTTTGGGTTAAATTCTTTTATCACTTAAGGTTCGATTCGAGGTTTTATGCTATGGTTTAATACGATGTTTTACAAGGTCGAGTCATGGGAAAATCTAAAACGTCCTAAGGGATAGAATGAGCATGTGAGTAAGCATGATTTCGAAGTCTAAGTTATGCAAGTTAGGTATGAAATTTCATGTCATTATGTGCAGCGACGGCCCCAGTCGGAGTCCAACGAACCCCACAACGCCAAGTAAGTATGTGTGACGTGCAAGTAAATATTTTAAGTTTTTGAGGTATGCTAAATGTCTTGTGACCAAATTATGTTTAGGATTGGAAAGCGTTAAATTTTGAACGGGGACCAATCCGCCCGTTAAATTATGAACGGGTTAGATCGAGGTTGGAAAGCGTTAAATTATGAACGGGGACCAACCAGCCCGTTAAATTATGAACGGGGATCTAATGTATGTGGCCGTGGATACGTCCCTGTCAGCCCAGTACTGTGGTTTGTCTGATCAGGCATTTATTATGTTATGGGTCACTTGCTATGAAACATGCCTCTATGCAAATGATGAAGTTATGTATGTTCTAGTATGCAGTATCTTTATGACAAGTTTTAACGTTATGGCACGTCTATGTTACGTATGTATGTTCAAGTTTTAGTACGCAAATTCAAGTTCAAGTATGTATGTTATATTTTAAAGTTGCATGTGGTTTTATTATGTAGTACTCGCTATTTCGCAGTTTATACGTGTTGAGTCATTAGACTCACTAGACTTGATCGATGCAGGTGAGTATGTTGATGAGGAGACAGGAGGTGGCGACCAAGGGGCAGGCTTGGACTGAGCGGGAGGCTAACCCGAGGACCGCAATGTTTATGTTTTTATGCAAATGTTAATTTACTCTGATTTTATGTTTGAGGGAAACACTTGGAGCAAACCTTTTGTGAGCGAATTTTATTGTAGTATTTTGAACAACCATGTCTTATGGGGGACTTGGTTGGGATATTTTATGGCAGACCTCGAAGGTTATTTTATGTTTAAGAAAATTTTAAATTTTTCCGCAAATCTTGAGTATGAAATGTACGGTACTTTACATGATCGGTTGACCAAGTCAGCGCATTTTTTCCCAGTCAAGACAACGTATTCCATAAATCAATATGCCGAAGAGTACATAGCAGAGATTGTCAGACTTCATGGTGTTCCTGTGTCGATCGTGTCTGATCGTGACCCTAGATTTACTTCAGAGTTTTGGAAGAGTTTGCATAGAGCATTGGGTACACGGTTAGCCTTCAGTACATCATATCACCCTCAGAGCGACGGTCAATCAGAGAGAGTTATTCAGATTTTATAGGTAATGCTCAGAGCTTGTACTATCGACTATCCTGGTAGTTGGGATTCCAAATTACCTCTTGTTGAGTTCACGTACAATAACAGTTACCAAGCGACGATTGGCATGGCACCGTATGAAGCACTTTATGGCAGAAAATGTAGATCTCCCTTATATTGGGAAGAGACTGGTGAGAGAAAGATGTTGGGTCCAGAGTTGGTACAACAGACAGCTGATGTTGTTGTTGTTATTCGAGAGAGGATGAAGACAGCACAGTCGAGACAGAAGAGTTATGCTGATGTACGGCGAAGGCCGTTGCAGTTTGAGGTTTGTGATCACGTGTTCTTGAAGATTGCACCTCTTAAAGGTGTGATGCGGTTTGGTTAAAAGGGACAGTTGAGTCCAAGGTTTATAGGCCCATTTGAGATAATGGACAGAGTTGGTGATGGAGCTTACAGATTAGCCTTACCACCAGATCATGATAGAGTTCATAATGTTTTTCATGTCTCCATGCTCAGGAAGTATATTGCGAATCCTTCCCATGTTCTTAGTCACGAGCCATTGGATTTGACGCCGAATATAACATACCAAGAGATTCCAATCCAGATTCTGGATCGTAAAGTTAAAGTGTTGAGGAACAAAGAGATCGGCATTGTTAAAATCCTTTGGAAGAATCAGTTGATTGAAGAAGCCACGTGGGAACCAAAGGATGAGATGAGAGGGAAGTATCCTGTGTTGTTTGCGCAGTGACGTCAATTTCGAGGACGAAATTCCTTTAAGGAGGGGAGATTGTAATAGCCAACCTTGGTGAACGGTACGGTTTAAGATTTCTTATGTTTATGGACTATTTGGTTAAGTTTTAATATAGTTGTGCTGTTAAGAGTTGTGAATTATGGTTTACAGTATCGTTGGTTATATTTGATATGTTGTTTTATTGTAGCATCGTTGTGGTTTTATTCATGGTAAATTGTATGTTGTGCCAATTGGTATAAGGTCAATTGGGGTGGTTAGATATGACATAGAGGTTCAACTTTCTTGTTGAGAGTGTTGCCGAATTATGAGGAGAAGCGACGTTGTGATTCGATTTTAGTTGCATAGAGTTTATTGTTGACCTCAGGTGACAGTGTACCCGCACTGAAAAAGCTACCGCACCCGCGGTGATGGGATAGTATGGAGAGTGCACCCGCGGTCCATTTTGCAGTGCACCCGCGGTGTTTAGGCAGAAGGTCAACCGCACCCACGGTTGGAAACGCAGCGCACCCGCGGTCGTCACTTTGGATTTTCGGAAGTGTTACAGAATGCCTAGCGCACCCGCGGTGTATTTTGGAGCGCACCCGCGGTGCGTGAATAGTAAAAGCGTGTTTTCGAGATTTAAGTGATATAAGACAAGAGTTGGCTCATTATTTCCTCATTCTCTCCACTCTTCTCGATTTGCAGCTCAAGGAGGAAATTAGGGTTCTCAATTTTTTTCTTTCCTTTCTTTGATTCAAGCTTATTTTTTGATAATTCAAGTGAGAACAAGGTTCTTTTGAGTTTAAAGAGCTAAGCTAAGCTTTTGGTTTAGTTATTCTTTGGATTTTGGTGTTGGGGAGAAATCATGGGTTTGTTGATGGTGTTGGTTTTATGGATTTAATGGTATGGTTGTGTTATTATTGGGTTATTGATGGTGCAATACATGGTTTATTGTTGTAGTAATTGTACCAAGAGTATAGAATCAAGTTCTCCAAGTGTAGTAAGTGGAATTCATTCCTTGTGCTCACATGATAATATATGTATGGTGTTTCAATGGTTTTATTATGCTATTCCCTTTCATTTGATTCATATTATGTATAAATACACTTTGTTTTATATTAGAGGCTTTTATATGTCTCAATTGTGTAAAAGGGAATACAAAAGAAAAGAGTATGCAAAGTGTTTGATTTAATGCCAAAGAGAGAGTTCAAATTGATTTATTGGATTGATAAAGAGATAGTAAGAGAATGCATGCAATTAGTTGATCAACGACCTTGGGCTTATATCCCGACAGAGAAATCGATTTATATCGATGAGATATAGGTACAGAGACAGAGATACTATTTAGATATCAATCCAACAGAGAAAAGAGAAATACCATTGTTATGTTTATGTTCTACTATATTATTCATGTTTTAAGAGTTATATGGTATTTAATGATTTCAAAGTCATGTTTTACAGAGTATGATATGTATAGATTGTTATGTAAGAGTTCCACTTGGTGAGTTTTATACTCATTTCAGTTATTCATGTGATGCAGATAAGAACGATGAGCCAGGACGTTGATTGGAGCCGAGGTCATATGCATAGAAGATGGAAGGAAGAAGGCTATTTTGCTAGCAATTTGACATGATCAAAAATGATATTTTGTATTTTGGTGTAACACTTGATTGATCATGTATATACTTTTGATTGTAAATGTTTTATGGCAAAAGAATTTTAAATCCTTCCTCCCTTCAAGTAAAATTTTTAATTTTTCGCTGTGTTATTTTATGAAATCGGTCAGAGGTGTTACAACGACTTACTGGAGGACAGCCACGTATGTAGGGAGCCGGGCTGCTTCAGGCACAAGTGTATAATTTCACACGAGAGTAGGCAGAAGAGGCATGAGAGGAGATGATAGCCGGTAAGTGTTATTTATGTTCTTTTTCTGCTTATCTTCTTGTTGATACAGGTGCCTCACATACTTTTCTATCGAAGAGGTTTGTGGTTGAGCATCATATGTGCCCGTCTCCATTGCCTATGCCTCTTTTTGTTTCGACACCCTCTGGAGTTGATATATCAGTTGTATCTATGATATCAGATTGTATTATTTCATATGAGGGCTACGAGCTGAGATCTCATATGATTATTTTTGAGATGATTGATTTTGATTGTATTGTGAAAATTAATGTGCTGAGGAGATATTTTGCGACTGTTGATTGTTATCAGTGGGTGGTATATTTTTACACAGATCAGAAAGAGCATTTGACCTTTTATGGTAAATGTTCTCGACCCGTATTCCATTGGAATCTACTATCCGGATGTCTCGGTTATTCGAGCATGGCCATGAGAGTTATCTTATTTATGCTGTAGATGTGACAGAGAAGAAGAAGGAGGTGGGAATAGAGGAGATACCTGTAGTTGCTGATTTTGCTGATGTATTTCCTGTTGAGATTTCAGGCTTCCCACCAGCCCGTGAGGTGAAGTTTGGGATTGAGTTGATGCTAGGTACTTCCCATATTTCTCTTGCTCCTTACAGTATGGCACCAACAGATTTGAGAAATTTGAAAGCCCAGTTACAAGACTTGTTGGACAAGAGATACATTCGTCCTAGTGTATCGCCTTGGGGTTCACCAGTCCTAGTTGTGAAAGAGAAAGATGGAACGATGCGGCTTTGTATTGACTATCGACAGCTAAATAAAGTAACGAGTAATAATAACTATCCCCTCCCTTGTTTTGATGATTTGTTTTATCAGTTGCTGGGAACCTCGGTATATTCGAAGATTTATTTGAGTTCAGGATATCATCAGATACGAGTTAGAGAGGAGGATATCCAAAAGACAACATTCAGGACCAGATACAGGCATTGTGAGTTTTTATTTATGCCGTTTGGGTTGACAAATGCTCCATATGTGTTTATGAGTTTGATGAATAGGGTATTTCAGCCTTATCTCGATCAGTTTGTTATTGTGTTAATTTATTATATATTGATATATTCCAGAAGTGAGGCTGAGCATGCAGAGCACTTGCGTTCAGTATTACAGGTACTACGAGATTGAGAGTTGTACGCCAAACTCAGTAAATGCGAGTTTTGGTTGGATCGAGTGGTTTTCTTAGGTAATGTTATATCGAGAGATGGGATTTCTATTGATCCAACGAAGGTCAAAGCCGTGTTACAGTGGTCTGCACCTACATCTGTACCAGAGATCCTTAGTTTCTTCGGTTTAGCAGGTTATATCGTTGATTTATCGAGGGATTTTCTAAGACTGCTGGACCTTTGACACAGTTGACTCAGAAAGCTGTGCGATTTCAGTGATCTGAAGCATGTGAGAGGAGATCGACTGACGACTGTACCAATGTTATCAATCTCTATAGAAAATGAGATGTTTGTTGTTTATACTGATGCATCATTACATGGTGTGGGATGTGTTTTGATGCAGGATTGACGTGTTGTGGCATATGCCTCGAGACAGCTGAAACCACACGAAACAAGGTACCTTGTGCATGTTTTCGGGTTGGAAGCCATTATCTATTCCTTGAAGATATGGCGACACTATTTATATGGTACCTCATTTACGATTTATACGGATTATAAAAGTTTGAGATTTTTGTTAACCTAGACAGATTTGAATATGAGACAGAGACGATGGTTAGATTTGCTTAAGGATTATGATTTTCGATCCAATCTTACAGCTGATGCATTAAGTCGTAAATTGAGTTGTACTCCAGAGGATGTGAGTCGTTTTTCAGCTATGATGATGTCTTGTTGTTCCTTGGGATATGATTTTGATATCTCGACGACTCTTATTCAGGTATCTACTTTATTAGTTGAACCTGATATTTATGGTTACATTCGTGAGGCATAGATGACATGTAGAACCCGTAAATCAGTAGACGTATAAGTCATGCATAATTCTAGATTTTTTTAAATTTAATTGACTTCATTGCATAATTATTTTAAATGCATTTATTTGAAGTTAATTATTTATTATTTCAGTTCAGCAGTTTGATTTTTAGCATTTCAGTATTTTCAGTGAGGCCGGACCGGAGTTGGAGTTTTGAGATAGAATTTAAGATTCGAAAAATATTTCCAGAAGTTAATTTAGCTAGTAACTAAGTTCATTTAAGTTAGAAAGGAAGGTTTGAAGATTTAATATAATTATTTGAGGTGATTAAGAAATGAACTCATTTAAGTTATTAAATTAAGGGGTTAGCTCACTAAATTATTTAAAGGATTAGTAAGGCTTTCAAGGATTATTAGTTGACTAGATAATCAACATTTCCCTTTATTTTATCATGCATTTTTCGGCCACCCTTAGTGCTAGAAGATTCATTTTCCAACTCACCAACTTTGACCAATTCTTTGCATGTAATTAGTAGGATAATTCTAGGATTTTTGGGAGCACAATTTAATTAAATAAATGGACATATCCTAGTCTAGAATCAAGCTAAATTTCGGCCACCACCTCCTAGAAGCATCCACCAACTCATTTGATATCAATTCAAAATTCAAATTCAAAAGGGGAGTGGACTTGGTCTTGATATGATCCTATTTTTGTGCACCCTTCTCCTCACCTTCATAACCACTCAATCCCTCTCCCTCTCCACCAAAATACCTCACCATTCAGATCCATTTTCAGTGTAGAAAAATCTTGAGTCTTAGCTAGAGGGAAGGCAAGAAAAATCGAGAACTAGAAAGAGCAAGAGAAGCGCTCCACCTCCTCCGTGCCGCGTCGTCGTTGTTTCGTTCGTTTTCTTTCAAAACGAAACCAGGCATGTCTAGATTTCTTTCAAACCTCAATCAAGTCATATTATCATTTATTTTTCAGTACATGATCATGTTTTAGCAAGCAAAAATCGAGAGCCATGTCAAAATATTTTGGAACACACATGCAGAAATTCGGCCCTTTCATGACAAGCTTCACGTTTTTCTGAGTTTTGTGGTTTCAGGTGATTGGTTCGATTCCAGGCTCCCAAGGCGGCTTGTATACATGTAGTAGGATGCATTAGGACCATGTTGGTCCATTCAAACCAGCCCCATGCTTGCTGGAAATTCAGAATGACAGCAAGTTCCTTAGGTGCAGAAAAATGTGGTTCGAAAATTCAGTTTCTTGTCAAGGGGTTGGATCTGATCTTGGCTGCCCCAAGGGCCTATAGCCATGGTTGGATCACTTCCCTAGCATGTCTAAGACGTGACTAAGTTGCCCTTTTTGTGGCTTGGTCCATGGTTCATCGGTTTTTAATCAAAACGTCACAACAGCCCCCTCCCCTCTCGGCCCTTCGGTTTTGACAGCACATGTACTTCGAGTTGGTTGGCTTGGTGTGGATCTTGGTTGGCCTATGGCCCTTAGCCACGGTTCATATCATGCTCCTAGATGTATAGATCGTGCCATGGTCAATCAAATGGCCACTGGAACGACGCAAGACATCGATCATAGCATAAACACTACACACGCATGCACGTTGCTCTCGGTTGGACCCTTCGGTTAAGATTTGGTGTGATGCGGATTGTGGCTGGCCTAGGGCCCTTAGCCATGGTTCAAATCATTCCTTGGGATGTTGGTAAGAGTCTCTGGTCGGTGGTTCACGCCCCTTATGGCCGATAGTCTCGAAACCAATGCAAGTCTTGTAGTGCGCAGCTGCTGTATTTTTTTGACAGCAAGTATGCTGCTGTTCAGAAGCGTCGTTTGAGTTCTTGGTTGGCTTTTAGCCCATGGCCTTGGACGGGACAGTGCCTCATTAAGTTAGGAAGGTCATGTTTTTGACCGTTTGTCATTTGGATCATTTTTGAGGTCGTACGAGAATTTACGGTGCAATGTGCCAAATTGACTCTCGAAAGAGCGTTTCGTGTTTTGGCCTCCATTCCACCTAGATTTCGACCCTATCATTTTAGGAACATTATTTTATGATTTTTCAGCGTATTTGAATCATGACTATACGTCAGTTCAGTGTCGGTTCAGGTTGGCTCGGAGTCATGATTAAATGCGAAGTCATTAGGCGTCATAGTCGCATCTTTTGAACGTAAATTGCATAGTTGGTCATGTTTAAACTATTGCATATTTTTCATGGCACAGTTAGGTTGCAGCGAGCCTGGGGGACGATCCAATCCAATCCATTTTGTAAAATTACAGGAATTTTCATTATGCCAGTTAATTATTTTACGTGCATTAAACAGAAAATGATTATTTTTGAGATTTATGCGATATGGCTTGTGGTTCATTCACTATGTGGGAGTGTTATTTTATACGGTCGCCAGTGACCGATCAGTTCAGTATGGTACCACCCGGTCGCCAGTGACCGGCCAGCTCAGTTCAGTTTCAGCCTCCCCGGTAGCCAGTTACCGATCAGTTCAGCTTAGTGCAGTGGCCACAGGCGTAAAACATAATCTCAACAGAAAATTTTATCAGATATTTCAGTACAGGCTCCAAGGAGCAAATATTTTTACAGTGACTTCCAGTTCAGTTATGCACGTATTATAATTGCTCAGTACAGATTATTTTCAGTATGCCTCAGGACAGGATATTTTATCTCATGCATATTTTAAATTCAGATTTTTACTCGTTACCTGCGATTTATGCATGCTGAGTCTTTAGGCTCACTAGACTTGATTGTTGTAGGTACTGATGAGGCCAGGGCCGAGGGCGGGGACCAGTGAGCCAGCTTGGGTCGGCAGTAGTGGCACCCGAGGACCTCAGAGCAACAGTTGTTATTTTCTTCGCAAACAATTTTTATCAGTTGTTGGATATTTTTAAATCGTTGTTGTTGGCAAAAACTTTGATTTTCTTCCGCTGCAATATTTTGAAATATTGAACTTGATTCACCAGTGATTTTATGAATGAGGCCATTTAAGTTCTTTTAAAACGAAAATTTTTAATTTTCCGCAAATTTTCAAGCAAGTAGTTCGAGGGCCTCCACAGTGGTATCAGAGCCGACCTCTCTTAGTACGGTGTGGTTCGGGGACGAACCAAGCGGAAGCTGGTGGGCATGTGAGGCCCGGGGCCGAAGAGGGCGGGGGGTGATCGCCGGTGCCATCAGTAGTTGCACGGACAATGAGCGGCTCCTGGCAGGCTTCTAGGTGGAGGGAACATGAATGAACCGACCCACACGGGAATGAGAGGGATTCCGAGACTGTTCAATGTAATGGACTGTACAGTTGAAGAGGGCTTAAAAGATTTGATTTGTACTACTCATATCACGAAGGTGCATCTTCTTTTCGGTAGCTCATCACATAAGGACTCCAAAGTTAAGCGTGCTTGACTTGGGGCAATTTTGGGATGGGTGACCTCCTGGGAAGTTTCCCAGGGTGCGTGTGAGTGAGGACATAAGCACGCTGGAAAGACTCGTCTTGATACAGTGAGGACAGTCGTCAAATCTGGGGCGTTACAGTTGGTATGAGAGCGGTGGTTCTGTATAGGGTTTCACTACTACTGACCGCGAGAAGCTCACGAAGCCACGCCTTTGGTCTGTAAGTTTTTCAGTTCAGCATTTTGTTCAGCATTTTAGTTAAAGCATGAATTATTTTGTCAGCATGCTTCCAGATTTTCAGTATTTCAGAGTTCATTTAAAATAAATTATGGAATTATGCATGTTAGTTACGTATGGGTTATGTTGGAACAGTATGCCCCCTAGACGCATTTTAGAGCGCAACAGAGAGGTGGAGCCTCGCCGAGAGGACAGAGAGGAGCATAGACCGGAGAGAGACCTACCACCTCCTTCACCGCCCCCACCGGACATGAGTGCCCAGATGTTAGCTGGGATGGCACAGTTCTTCGCACAGTTTGCGGGGGGCAATGCCGCAGCCGTAGCCGCAGCCGCAGCCAGGCCGACAGGGCCCGAGGCTGTTTATGAGCGATTCATGAAGATGCGCCCGAAGGAATTCTCTGGGACATCTGACCCCATGGTTGCCGAGGGATGGATCAAATCCCTCGAGGTTATCTTCGATTTTTTGGAGCTGGGAGATGCAGACCGAGTCCGATGTGCCACCTACTTGTTCACTGGAGACGCCCGCTTATGGTGGGAAGGAGCTTCGGTAGCCCTGACCTTGGCTACACTTTCTTGGACCCGCTTTACGGAGGTTTTCTACTCCAAGTATTTTGCTGAGGAGGTTCGCACCAGGCTGACCACCGAGTTCATGAGTCTGAGACAGGGGGATATGTCGGTTACGGAGTTTATCCGTAAGTTCGAGAGGGGCTGTCACTTTGTGCCCCTGATAGCGAATGATGCCAAAGCCAAGCTGATGCACTTCCTGGTGGGTTTACGGCCGATCTTGCGCCGGGATGTTAGGGTATCTGACCCTGCTACTTATGAGATTGCCGTCTCCAAGGCCTTAGCCGCAGAGCAGGATCTGCGGGATATCGAGAGGGATCGCCAGGGCAAGAGCCCAGTCCAGGCACCGCACCGCCCTCCTCCTCTTCAGCATCAGCAGCAGAATAAGAGGCCTTTTCATGGACCGCCCAGGAACAGAGGCCAGCAGCAGCGGGGACGCCCAGCCCCGAGGAATCAGGAGCACCCAGTCTGTCCCAGGTGCTCACGTCGCCATCCTGGAGCATGTATGGCTGGCTCAGGAAAGTGTTTTAAGTGTGGCAGTCCAAACCACATGTTGCTGCAGTGCCCTCAGAGGAATCTGCCTACCCAAGGCAGAGTTTTTGCTCTCCATGCCACGGAAACCAACCCGGAGACTATGTTGTTGACAGGTACCTCTAAACTTTAAGTTATTCTTCGAATTTCCGCATTTTGGGAATCGGGATTTAGATTTAGAACTTAGAACTGTTATAGGATTGCATGCTCTACTCAGATTTATTTCGGGGAAATTAAGCTAGAGGAACCTTGACCTTTGCATGTCTATAAATTTAGATCTTGTAGTGGGATTCAACTTAGAGCTCCGCTCTTTTAGGGAGAATTTTTATATCTGGTTCCGCTACCAAGGCCTTGATAGATTCAGGGGCCACTCACTCGTTTATTTCGGAGATCTTTGCAAACTTTCTCAAGATCCAGACCATTGGGCTAGATACAGCCTTTTCAGTAGTGTTGCCGTCAGGCGAGGAGATGGCAGCTACCAATGTTATCCGAGATATAGACCTTGAGCTGCACGGTAATCTTGTTTATGCGGATCTGATTGTGCTACCGATGCCGGAATTTGACATCGTCCTAGGGATGGACTGGCTATTGAGGAACAGAGTGTTGATAGACTTCCAGCGGAGATCCGTTCTTGTCCGACCGCCTGGAATGGAGCAGTTCTTATTTGAGCCGGACAGGTACTTTCCTTTACCGCGCATTATTCCTTATGTTCAGGCTAGGAAGCTCATGCATAGAGGGTGTCGGGCATTTCTAGCAACCCTTTTATCTGTCCCCGAGGAACCCAGCCAGTCAGCCTCAGATGTTCCGATAGTTAGAGATTTCTTAGACGTTTTTCCCGAAGACGTCTCTGGTATGCCACCAGAGAGAGAGGTAGAGTTTTCCATTGATCTTATGCCAGGTACGGCTCCGATATCCAAAGCGCCGTACCGACTAGCACCGACAGAGATGGCAGAGCTTAAGAAGCAGATTCAGGAACTTCTCGACAAGGAGTTCATTTGCCCGAGCTTTTCTCCATGGGGCGCGCCAGTCTTATTCGTGAAAAAGAAGGATGGCACGATGAGGCTTTGCATTGACTACCGGGAGTTGAACAGGGTTACAGTGAAGAATAAATACCCACTGCCGAGGATTGAGGATCTGTTTGACCAGTTGCAGGGAGCTTCGATTTTCTCCAAGATAGATCTGCGTTCCGGTTATCACCAGTTGAGGGTGAGAGATGCTGATGTCTCGAAGACAGCTTTCAGGACTCGTTATGGTCACTACGAGTTCCTAGTGATGCCGTTCGGTCTGACGAATGCGCCAGCGATCTTCATGGATCTAATGAATCGCGTATTTCAGCCGTAGCTCGACCAGTTTGTGATAGTGTTCATAGATGACATTCTCGTCTACTCCAAGAGTCGGGAGGAGCACAGCAGGCATCTGACCACAGTGTTGCAGACATTGCAGAAACATAAACTATTCGCAAAGTTCAGTAAGTGCGAATTCTGGTTAGAGAAGGTGGCGTTCTTGGGCCACATTGTTTCTAGCAGTGGTATTGAGGTAGACCCCGCAAAAGTTGTAGCAGTCAGAGATTGGGTTGTGCCTCAGAATGCATCCGAGATCCGCAGTTTCCTTGGGCTAGCAGGATATTACAGAAAATTCATCCAAGGATTTTCCTCTATTGCCGTTCCACTCACAGCACTGACAAAGAAAAATGTGAAGTTTGTGTGGAGCGAGGAGTGTCAGAAGAGCTTCGATACTTTGAAGCAAGCTCTTATCTCAGCACCCGTTTTGGCTGTACCGTCAGGATCTGGTGAGTTTGTCCTTTATACCGATGCTTCGAAGCTTGGTTTAGGTGCAGTTTTGATGCAGCATGGGAGAGTGATAGCGTATGCTTCTCGACAGCTGAAAATCCACGAGAAGAACTACCCCACCCATGATCTGGAGTTAGCGGCCGTAGTTTTTGCTTTGAAGATTTGGAGGCACTATCTGTATGGGGAGAAGTGTCAGATCTTTACCGACCATAAGAGCCTCAAGTATTTCTTTACGCAGAAGGAGCTGAACATGCGTCAGAGGCGTTGGTTGGAGCTTGTGAAAGACTACGATTGTGACATTAGCTACCACCCGGGTAAAGCTAATGTAGTTGCGGATGCTTTGAGCAGGAAAGTCGCAGTGATGGCTCATTTGACGATGCAGAAACCTCTTCAGATCGAGATGCAGAGGTTTGATCTTGAGACTTACCCTCGAGGTAGAGTTCCTCGTTTATCTACCTTGACTATCCAGTCCTCTCTTATTGACCGTATTCACAGCGGTCAGGCAGCAGATGAGCAGTTGGCACAGTGGAAGAAGAGAGATGAAGCTAAGGGCAGTGTTTTGTATTCAGTCAGCGACGGTATTGTGAGATACCGAGATAGGATATGGGTTCCTAGCAGTGATTCTATCCGAGCAGACATCTTATCAGAGGCCCATACGTCCCCGTACTCCATTCACCCTGGGAGTACAAAGATGTACAAAGATCTGCAGCTACTGTATTGGTGGCCACGAATGAAGAAGGACATCAGGCGTTTTGTATCCGAGTGCCTCACTTGCCAGTTAGTGAAGGCCGAGCATCAGAGACCAGCAGGTTTGCTCAAGCCTCTCCCTATTCCCGAGTGGAAGTGGGAGAATGTTACCATGGACTTTGTGACCGGATTGCCGAGGTCAGCCAGAGGATCGAATGCTATCTGGGTGATTGTAGATCGTCTTACCAAATCAGCGCACTTCTTGCCTATTAAGACGACTTTCACCATGGTTCAGTATGCAGAGCTGTATATCCGAGAGATAGTCCGACTCCACGGTATTCCAGTTTCTATCGTATCCGACAGATATCCCAGATTCACTTCCTCGTTTTGGAAGAGTTTGCATTCGACTTTGGGTACGAAGTTGCTGTTTAGCACAGCTTTCCATCCGCAGACAGATGGACAGTCGGAGCGAGTTATTCAGATCTTAGAGGATCTTCTCCGTGCTTGCCTCATTGATTTCTCTGGGAGTTGGGAGTCGAACTTACCATTGGTAGAGTTCACCTATAACAACAGTTTCCAGTCGTCCATAGGTATGGCTCCGTATGAAGCGCTGTATGGTCGCAAGTGTAGATCTCCTGTTCATTGGGATGAAGCAGGAGAGAGAGCAGAGTTGGGTCCAGAGATTGTTCAGCAGGCAGCAGATGTAGTAGTCAAGATCCGTGATAGGATGAGGACTGCTCAGAGCCGACAGAAGAGTTATGCCGATCAGCGGAGGAGAGAGTTAGAGTTTGCAGTGGGCGATCATGTCTTCGTGAAAGTGGCACCTATGAAGGGTGTCATGAGATTTGGCAAGAAAGGGAAGCTCAGTCCGAGATTCATTGGACCGTTTGAGATCCTCGACAGAGTTGGGACGCTAGCGTATCGTGTGGCTCTTCCGCCGAATCTGGCCGGAGTACACAATGTCTTTCACGTCTCCATGCTGAGGAAGTATATGGCAAATCCTTCGCATGTGCTGAATTTCGAGCCGTTGCAGCTTACTCCGAACTTATCTTATGAGGAGAGACCCGTGCAGATCCTAGACAGACAGGAGAAGAAACTTCGAAACAAGTTGGTTAAGCGAGTCAAAGTCAAATGGCTCAACCATTCAGAGGAGGAAGCTACGTGGGAGTCTGAGCCGGAGATGAGAAGTCGATACCCCGAGTTAGTCGGTGAGTTCTAATTTCGAGGACGAAATTTATTTTAAGGGGGGAAGGATTGTAGAACCCGTAAATCAGTAGACGTATAAGCCATGCATAATTCTAGATTTTTTTAAATTTAATTGACTTCATTGCATAATTATTTTAAATGCATTTATTTGAAGTTAATTATTTATTATTTCAGTTCAGCAGTTTGATTTTTAGCATTTCAGTATTTTCAGTGAGGCCGGACCGGAGTTGGAGTTTTGAGATAGAATTTAAGATTCGAGAAATATTTCCAGAAGTTAATTTAGCTAGTAACTAAGTTCATTTAAGTTAGAAAGGAAGGTTTGAAGATTTAATATAATTATTTGTGGTGATTAAGAAATGAACTCATTTAAGTTATTAAATTAAGGGGTTAGCTCACTAAATTATTTAAAGGATTAGTAAGGCTTTCAAGGATTATTAGTTGACTAGATAATCAACATTTCCCTTTATTTTATCATGCATTTTTCGGCCACCCTTAGTGCTAGAAGATTCATTTTCCAACTCACCAACTTTGACCAATTCTTTGCATGTAATTAGTAGGATAATTCTAGGATTTTTGGGAGCACAATTTAATTAAATAAATGGACATATCCTAGTCTAGAATCAAGCTAAATTTCGGCCACCACCTCCTAGAAGCATCCACCAACTCATTTGATATCAATTCAAAATTCAAATTCAAAAGGGGAGTGGACTTGGTCTTGATATGATCCTATTTTTGTGCACCCTTCTCCTCA
This sequence comes from Primulina tabacum, assembly GCF_025594145.1. Taxonomy (NCBI): domain Eukaryota; kingdom Viridiplantae; phylum Streptophyta; class Magnoliopsida; order Lamiales; family Gesneriaceae; genus Primulina; species Primulina tabacum. The sequence continues at coordinate 27,872,506 of NC_134561.1, read as the reverse complement.
CCTTCATAACCACTCAATCCCTCTCCCTCTCCACCGAAATACCTCACCATTCAGATCCATTTTCAGTGTAGAAAAATCTTGAGTCTTAGCTAGAGGGAAGGCAAGAAAAATCGAGAACTAGAAAGAGCAAGAGAAGCGCTCCACCTCCTCCGTGCCGCGTCGTCGTTGTTTCGTTCGTTTTCTTTCAAAACGAAACCAGGCATGTCTAGATTTCTTTCAAACCTCAATCAAGTCATATTATCATTTATTTTTCAGTACATGATCATGTTTTAGCAAGCAAAAATCGAGAGCCATGTCAAAATATTTTGGAACACACATGCAGAATTTCGGCCCTTTCATGACAAGCTTCACGTTTTTCTGAGTTTTGTGGTTTCAGGTGATTGGTTCGATTCCAGGCTCCCAAGGCGGCTTTTATACATGTAGTAGAATGCATTAGGACCATGTTGGTCCATTCAAACCAGCCCCATGTTTGCTGGAAATTCAGAATGACAGCAAGTCCCTTAGGTGCAGAAAAATGTGGTTCGAAAATTCAGTTTCTTGTCAAGGGGTTGGATCTGATCTTGGCTGCCCCAAGGGCCTATAGCCATGGTTGGATCACTTCCCTAGCATGTCTAAGACGTGACTAAGTTGCCCTTTTGGTGGCTTGGTCCATGGTTCATCGGTTTTTAATCAAAACGTCACAACAGCCCCCTCCCCTCTCGGCCCTTCGGTTTTGACAGCACATGTACTTCGAGTTGGTTGGCTTGGTGTGGATCTTGGTTGGCCTATGGCCCTTAGCCACGGTTCATATCATGCTCCTAGATGTCTAGATCGTGCCATGGTCAATCAAATGGCCACTGGAACGATGCAAGACATCGATCATAGCATAAACACTACACACGCATGCACGTTGCTCTCGGTTGGACCCTTCGGTTAAGATTTGGTGTGATGTGGATTGTGGCTGGCCTAGGGCCCTTAGCCATGGTTCAAATCATTCCTTGGGATGTTGGTAAGAGTCTCTATTCGGTGGTTCACGCCCCTTATGGCCGATAGTCTCGAAACCAATGCAAGTCTTGTAGTGCGCAGCTGCTGTATTTTTTTGACAGCAAGTATGCTGCTGTTCAGAAGCGTCGTTTGAGTTCTTGGTTGGCTTTTAGCCCATGGCCTTGGACTGGACAGTGCCTCATTGAGTTAGGAAGGTCATGTTTTTGACCGTTTGTCATTTGGATCATTTTTGAGGTCGTACGAGAATTTACGGTGCAATGTGCCAAATTGACTCTCGAAAGAGCGTTTCGTGTTTTGGCCTCCATTCCACCTAGATTTCGACCCTATCATTTTAGGAACATTATTTTATGATTTTTCAGCGTATTTTAATCATGACTATACGTCAGTTCAGTGTCGGTTCAGGTTGGCTCGGAGTCATGATTAAATGCGAAGTCATTAGGCGTCATAGTCGCATCTTTTGAACGTAAATTGCATAGTTGGTCATGTTTAAACTATTGCATATTTTTCATGGCACAGTTAGGTTGCAGCGAGCCTGGGGGACGATCCAATCCAATCCAGTTGGTAAAATTACAGGAATTTTCATTATGCCAGTTAATTATTTTACGTGCATTAAACAGAAAATGATTATTTTTGAGATTTATGCGATATGGCTTGTGGTTCATTCACTATGTGGGAGTGTTATTTTATACGGTCGCCAGTGACCGATCAGTTCAGTATGGTACCACCCGGTCGCCAGTGACCGGCCAGCTCAGTTCAGTTTCAGCCTCCCCGGTAGCCAGTTACCGATCAGTTCAGCTTAGTGCAGTGGCCACAGGCGTAAAACATAATCTCAACAGAAAATTTTATCAGATATTTCAGTACAGGCTCCAAGGAGCAAATATTTTTACAGTGACTTCCAGTTCAGTTATGCACGTATTATAATTGCTCAGTACAGATTATTTTCAGTATGCCTCAGGACAGGATATTTTATCTCATGCATATTTTAAATTCAGATTTTTACTCGTTACCTGCGATTTATGCATGCTGAGTCTTTAGGCTCACTAGACTTGATTGTTGTAGGTACTGATGAGGCCAGGGCCGAGGGCGGGGACCAGTGAGCCAGCTTGGGTCGGCAGTAGTGGCACCCGAGGACCTCAGAGCAGCAGTTGTTATTTTCTTCGCAAACAATTTTTATCAGTTGTTGGATATTTTTAAATCGTTGTTGTTGGCAAAAACTTTGATTTTCTTCCGCTGCAATATTTTGAAATATTGAACTTGATTCACCAGTGATTTTATGAATGAGGCCATTTAAGTTCTTTTAAAAAGAAAATTTTTAATTTTCCGCAAATTTTCAAGCAAGTAGTTCGAGGGCCTCCACATGACAGATGATAGAGTTCAGCGATGGAAGGAGTTAGTTTCTCGGAAACAAGATACTCATTTTAGAGTGGCTGATGATGGTAGTTTGAGGATGAAAGATAGATGGGTAGTTCCCGATGCATCTGAGTTACGCCAAGGCCTGTTGTGGCGTGCACATTGTAGTCGATATTCTATCCACCGTGGTGGCAAGAAGATGTATGAGGATCTACGCTCTCAGTTTTGTAAGATGGGAATGAAACATAATGTGATTGATTTTGTGCATCGATGTCTCAATTGTCAACAGATCAAAGTTAAGAGGAAAAGGCCAGAAGGTGAATTGAGGAGTTTAGAAGTGTCGACTTGGAAATGGGAGCACATATCGATGTATTTTGTGACTCATTTGCCAAGAAGCACTGGAACTATTGATGATATTTGGGTGATTGTTGATCGATTAACGAAATTTGCACATTTTATACCTTATAGCATGAATAGTACGTATTTGACGATGGCACAGTTGTGTATACGAGAGATTGTACGGTTGCATGGGATTCCAGTGTCTATTATTTTTGATAGAGATCCTCGATTTACTTCTCATTTTTTGGAAGGATTGCAGAATGCGATGAGGACAGAGTTGAGATTGAGTACGACTTATCATCCCCAGACAGATGGTCAGACTGAGGGTACAATTATGACGCTGGAGAATATGTTGCGTGCGTATGTTATGGATTTTAATCTGTTTGGCAGTCATCTATAACATTGGTAGAGTTTGCGTATAACAATAGTTATCAGAGTAGTATTCAGATGGCTCCATTTGAGGCATTGTATGAGAGATATTGTAAATCTCCGTTATACTGGGATGATTTTGATCAAGCTGCAGTTACAGGTCCTGAGATTATTCAAGAGATGGAACAGAAAGTAAAGTTGATACAGTAGCGGATGAAAGCAGCTCAAGATATACATGCCGCCTATGCAAACAAAAGATGAACACCCTTAGAGCTTCAGCAGAGCGATCAAGTATTTTTGAAAGTTTCTCCTTTTCGTGCCACAATACGATTTGGTATGAAAGGAAAGTTGGCTTTGAGGTACGTTGGCATTTATGAGATATTGCAGGGGATAGGCACTTTGGCTTATCGATTGGCTCTGCCTCCATCTTTGTCTCGTATTCATGATGTGTTTCATGTGTCGATGTTGCGGAAGTATGAGTCGGATCCTTCACATGTGTTAGATATTTCAAAGGTTCAGTTAAATCCTACGTGTCTTATTTTGATATACCAGTTTGTATTTTGGATCGATCTGAACGGAAACTTCACAGTATGCTTATACCGATGGTGAAGATTCAGTGGGAGCATAGAGGTATCGAAGAGGCCACTTGGGAGACAGAACGGCATATGAGGGAGCTCTACCCCAACTTATTCTGATGGTATGACGTAACTTTATTTATGCTTGTTATTGTTGTTGTTATTTAATTTCGGGGTCGAAATTCATTTAAGAGGGTAGAAATGTAATACCTAAAGTAAATATCATAATTTGATTATTTTGTAATGTTAGATTACTAAATAATTAACGATTTTAAAAAAATGAAATATGACATATCTTAATCATATGAAATCCAAATGATTTAAAATTCAGATTAATGTAGAAAACTCAAAGATATAAAAGTTTCATATTTTGAGTTTTGGCAAATTTGATCTTTTGACTTGACCAAAGGGATATACAGATATTACAAATGTTAAATATGATATATTATATTATATTATTTTAAAAATTTAATATAATATAATTGTGGGGACCCGGACGCTAATCAGTTCTTAATCGTCATCAGGATCAATTTACTAATCAAGTAATTAGGGTCATAAATTTTTTTCTTTTTAATGCGGAATGTAGTGAAATCAAACTAATATACAACTCAGTATAAAATAAAGTACAAGTCCCGTACCGTCAACAAATAAGTAAAAACTAAGGTTCAACATCTAATTATCAAGTGCCAAAACCCTATATACATCAAAGTCCGAAGTCTCCACTCTATCACGATCTCTCCTCATCTCCTGGACCCTGATCCTGTCCCACCTGTTGTCTTGTACACATAAAAACAAGAAAACAGCCGGATAATTCCGGTGAGAATATAATCCCAGTATAAATCAACGAAACATGCAATCATATAAACAAATATAAAGCATGTAAAAGATAACAGCAATATGTATCAAAATCTGAAACATAATCAATATCAGACTGTCAACAATACTCGTAACTCTACAATTAAGACTAGACTCAATCCTAGTCTAGGGATCCCGGTTTCCAGAAGTTGGCATTCCCATATCGACCAATACTAATAGAAAAGACTCCAGTTCTATCCACGTCGATAGGGTATCGATCACCAGTAATAGAAGAAGCTCTGATTATATCCACATCGATATAGTATCGATCACCAGTAATAGAAGAAACTCCGATTCTATCCACATCGATATGATATCGATCATCAGTAATAGAAGTGTTACGATTCTATCCACATCGATATAGTATCGATCACCAGTAATAGAAGAAACTCCGATTCTATCCACATCGATATGATATCGATCATCAGTAATAGAAGAGTTACGATTCTATCCACATCGATACTGTACCGATCACCAGTAATAGATGAAGCCACATTTCTATCCACATCGATAGCCAATCATCCGGTGACAGACTTTGGCATTATCGCCCATAAACTATTTGTGACATCGTGCAATGTGCCCGTGGCGATCCCGCCACTATCAGGCACTTCTGTCACAAGATTACTCGTCTAATACCTGCTATCTATAAATCAACAGAACAAGTACATCAATCAAATCAATGCAAATATCAATGCAATAAAATAAAGTATGTGATTTAGGGAAACTCAAGTCTAAACCGACTTAAGTCGATCTCCCGATACCACATTGACTTATTATACCTTTCGTTTGTAGTCATTGTCTGAAGCAATATCAGTTCTGAACTCAAGATTGTCTCTGTAAATCTGAAACGACATATTGAGAATCAAAATATCAATATTCCATTCTCAATTCAACACTGAATCTGATTAATCCGGATTTAATTCAAATAACAGCATAACGGCACAATCTCAGTATCCCCGTCAATACCATATCAACAGACATCAATTACAAATCATAACTCATATCCGATACAATTTGTAATACATCCATAATCCAAATCTGTCCGATTTCAGATCAATATAATCAGAAAATCATAACAATTCTATAATCAGTCCGTTTCTTAATCTGACTTCGATTCTATGATGTCTAACATGTCAAGAACATCATATATGACGTGTATTAAATTCCAACAACCTCATAATTTCAAAACATGTCAAAACGTAGTAAAAATTACGTCCAGTTGTAGCCTACGTTGCTAGGATCTCGGTACCGAAGTCGGATTCAAAATCAGACGGACGGATTTTGCACAAAAGGAGGAACGAAGCATTGTTACATATATATATATTGCATTCACGCATGTAAAGCAAATGGCCGATCCTACATGCAACACATCTCGCGCATATGCGCGACCCTCCTTCGCGCATATGCGCGAGGCGATAAACCCTGGCGCGTACCTTCACGGCATCTCGCGCATATGCGCGCACCTCTTCCGCGCATATGCGCGAGGAATTGTTCACAACTCTCGGGTTGTCTCGCGCATATGCGCGGATACACGTCGCGCATATGCGCGAGGCTCTCTGGACATTTCGCGCATATGCGCCCGGCTGGTCGCACATATGCGCGATAGCTCCTCCTCGCACATACATCTTTTTACACGTTATCTCAAATCGTGTCCCGATTAATCCTTTCATAATCATATCAAATTTTAAATCAATAATTACAGATTACTAGGATTAAATTTCCGGGCATTACAATAATACTTAAAAAAGAAAAATAAATGCATTAAGTCGGTGGAACTAATTCAAATATGAATTCCACCAAACTCAGCAGAGGATATTCGACAAAGAGGTGAGACAAAGGAGAGGAAATAGCATTTTTATTTTCTTTTCGATCTTGTGACTTATCGATTCATCTAATCAACGAACCGACTATAGTTCTGAGATTGTTGACACCAGGTCTTCGATTTGAAGTATAAATTTTGTAGTTTCGGTGATGTTTGAAATTCGTCGATTTCTGGAATAAATCCGAAAAATTGATAAATCATACAGAAATTGAAGATTGGCGAATAATATATTATTTTAACGAAGTAAAAAAGATTATAGTGATGTTGTTTTGAATTATTCCTAATTTATTATAATTAGGAATTATATTCGTTGAATTTAAACTGGAGAGTTGTTTGTTAGTTGTTATTAATTTTGATTATATATTCGGAGTCTACTAAGTATAGACTACATGTTGATATAAAGTTTTCGAAATTAAAGGATGTTGTAGAATAACCTATTATTTGAAGTTAATTTATTAGGGTATATTTGATGTTAGTATTGATAACTGAATAGATGTCAGGGCCCGTGCTCTTAATTGATATTTAATTACCACACAACAAAGATTAAATAGTGTAAACAGCGAAAACGAGTTTAAAACGTTCATTAGGGCCTACAGAAATTTCGGCATGACCTCCCCGTAAGTAGGACATCCCAAAAATTTCGAAATACAACAATAACAATATACGCTCGAAAATAACATCAGTTTCACAATCAACCACACCAACATCCTACAGCCGCACTGGCCAGGACTAGACACAACATACCACAAATAAAATCCAAACAACATTAAAACATAACCATACAGCTACACAGGGCATCTCCCTGGCAAATGTATCAAACCAGCATAATATATATATAAATATCTGGGAACTCTGACACCAACCGACTGACTACTGGGTACCACTCGCTGACGCCCCACCAGACGCGTCAAAACCCCTGGAATGACCTGCTATGTCATCAAAAACAACCACAACATCAAAAGAAAACAGGGGTCGGACCCCAGTACGACAAACCAGTAAAATCATGACGTAAATAAAGGAAATGTAATAATATCATGTAAATGCAATGCTATGCGATGCATGAATGGTAACAATGGAATAACGGATACCAAATGGAGTCCAAACGAATAGCATCATCAATAGTAATAGTGGCCACCCGTGCCAGGAATGCAGCAACAAATCGCCGCTCATCCATGCACGTAGCATCGGGAATGCGAGTAGCTAAGTCGCTCGTCCCTAGCTGTCATCTGGGAATGTGGCTAATTCTAACCCACTCGTCCCTCTGATGACACAATAAATCTCAACAGAATCAACATAAATAGCCGTAAAAGGAGTCAAGGCTCAATATGTTATGCCAATACAATTTATGCATGAATGCAACAAAATAAACATTCAATGCACATAATAGCAAACAACATTCACCGAATATTCTTACACGCCAATATAAGCGTCATAATGATATAGGTTTGAACGTACCTCAATTGCAACTTACAATACCACGGCAAATTCTTAAGGATTATCGACTGAACTCGCCCAACAATAAAACCTACAATATAAATTCGCTATACATTTCAATGCAATGCATACCAAACGACTAAACCAAAATAAATCGTCTCGGTTAAAATTCGAAATCCGGGCAGCCTATATAACCTTTCAAAATCTGGAATTCAAGCTTAATACCTCAATACTCGAGGCTAGAATGCACAACGGTAATTTCGCAAAGGTGGCTCGCCGGAACAAGTTGCCGGAAATACTGTTCACGCCGGAAACCTAGCTGGAAATTAGGGGAAAAGCTCAATTCTTCATTTTTATAAACTAATACACCAAGAACAACCAAAATTCGAAGCCAAAAGATTACCTAAATTTGAATCGAAGCTCATGCACAGTTGCTCGAAACAGGGTCGATCGAACTCGATACCTTCCGATTCATGGTAGGAAATACTCTAATAGAAAGGAGGAAGAAGAGTGCTAACCGCTGCACTAAATTTTCTGGCCGCTGGCAGCGCTGCGCGAAGACGGCAGAAAACAGAAAGAAGGCGACGAACAAGGCTGGGAAAGAGTTTCTGGAAATGAACGATCTGATTCTTCTATCAATTGGGTTTGGGTATTTGTAATAAAAATGGGAAATGGGCTGGGCTTATTTTAAGTATTGGGCCTCACATTCTCCCCTACTAATAAAAGATTTCGTCCTCGAAATCTAACAAACACAACACTGATATCCACAACATTACATCTGATAATACATAGGAAATTCAGAATACATCGCGTAATTCATTACATTCTCAAATAAATGAGGCCATTCTTGTCGCATCTTTGCCTCTAATTCCCATGTAGATTCTTCTCTTTTATGTCTACTCCATTGTACCAAAACCAATGGAATCGTCTTGCTCCTGAGCTGTCTTTCCTTACGGTCCAAAATTTGCACTGGATGTTCAACATAGCTAAGGGAACTGTCCAACTCCACATCCTCGACATTCAAGATAAGAGACGGATCTGGCTCATACTTCCGCAACATAGATACATAAAACACATTATGTATCAAAGACAAACTCTGCGGCAAATCTAAACGATAAGCCAATGTGCCAATCCTTTCAACAATCATATACGGACCAATATAACGCGGAGCTAACTTCCCTTTATGTTCGAATCTCATGGTACCCCGGAATGGTGATACTTTCAAGAAAACATAATCGCCACTTGGAACTCTAAAGGTCTACGCCTTTTATTAGCATAACTGGCTTGACGATCTTGGGCTGCTTTCATCCTTTTCCTGATCAATTCAACTTTATCTTTCATCTCTTGAATAAATTCTGGTTTTGACATCTGTCTTTCTCTTACATATTCCCAACATATCGGCGATCTGCACTTTCTTCCATACAAAGCTTCAAATGGTGCCATACCGATTGTTGCCTGAAAACTATTATTGTAAGAGAATTCAACCAAAGACAATGATTCTTGCCAACCACCTTTGAAATCCATCACTAATGCTCGTAACATATCCTCTAGAGTCTGGATGGTTCTTTCTGACTGACCATCTGTCTGCGGGTGATAGGCGGTGCTCATAGTCAACTTTGAACCAAAACCTGATTGCAAACTTCCCCAAAACTTTAAAGCAAACCTTGGATCACGATCAGATACTATGGTTACTGGCACACCATGCAATCTCACTATATGATCAATGTACAGCTTCGCCATTTTCATGTAAGTACAAGTACGATCATAGGGAATAAAATGAGCTGATTTAGACAATCTATCGACAATCACCCAAATCGCATCACAACCCCGGTTAGAACGAGGTAAATGAGTCACAAAATCCATAGCAATGTGCTCCCAGTTCCACTGCGGTACTTCAAGACTATGTAACATTCCACCAGGTCTCATTCTCTCGGCTTTAACTTGTTGACACGTTAAGCATTTAGCCACAAAATGAGAAATATCTTTCTTCATACCTTCCCACAAATAATGAGCTGTCAAGGTATGATACATCTTTCGAATTCCTGGGTGAATACTGTGTCGACTACAATGTGCTTCCCGTAGTATAGCTTCTTTCAGATCTATCAAATTAGGAACCACAAGTCTACCATTAAAGCGCAGACTGCCATCTGAAGCAACACTAAACTTTTCTGTCTGACCTGTTCGAGACAATTCTTTCAATCTATGAATATGCGGATCGGTCTTCTGTGCTGCTTTGATTCTGGACAAAATCTGTGGCTCAACTTGAATAGATGACACTATGAAGTAGTCTCCACTGATCTGATAAGTCCATCCTGAAGTTCCCAAGTGCTCGTGAACTTTAGAGATAGTCAAAGATGTCAGCATAGCATTATGAACTTCCTGCTGAGAGCATCTGCAACAAGATTCATTCGCCCTGGTTGATACTGAATCTCACAATCAAAGTCTTTAATTTACTCCATCCATCGACGTTGTCTCATGTTCAAGTCAGGCTGTGAGAAAAGATATTTAAGGCTCTTGTGATCCGAATAAATCACAAACTGCTCACCGTACAGATAATGACGCCATAACTTCAATGCAAACACAATGGCAGCCAACTCTAAGTCATGAACTGGATATCGGGTTTCATGCGGCTTCAACTGACGAGAAGCATATGCAATCACTCGCCCATTTTGCATTAGAACACATCCAAGTCCATTTAGAGATGCATCTGAACAAACAACATATCCACCTGAGCCTGATGGCAAAGCTAGCACTGGAGCTGTTGTCAACTTTTCCTTCAAAGTCTGAAAACTTGACTCACATTCATCAGTCCACACAAAACGTCGATCTTTTTGCGTTAATTGAGTCATAGGCCTTGCTATAATAGAAAATCCTTCAATGAAACGCCTATAGTATCCTGCCAATCCCAAGAAACTGCGAATATCGGATATATTCGTCGGTGTTGGCCAATTGATAACAGCTTCCACTTTACTAGGATCCACTGATACTCCTTGAGCTGATATAACATGACCCAGAAATACAACTCTGTCCAGCCAGAATTCACATTTAGAAAATTTTGCATACAATTGCGCTGCTCTGAGTGTTTGGAGGACCAACCTTAAATGTTCTCGATGCTCCTTCTTTGTTTTCGAATAAACCAGAATGTCATCTATGAAGGAAATAACAAATCTGTCTAAAAATTCTCAAAAAACACGATTCATCAAATCCATAAAAACCGCAGGAGCATTAGTCAATCCAAAAGGCATAACTAGAAATTCATAATGCCCATAACGTGTTCGAAATGCTGTCATCAGAACATCTTTCTCTCGAACTCTAAGCTGATGGTAGCCAGAACGGAGATCGATCTTTGAATACACTGATGTACCTTGCAATTGATCAAACAAGTCATCGATACGCGGCAGGGGATACTTATTCTTCACAGTAGCTTTGTTCAACTGCCTGCCTGTAATCAATGCACATTCTCATCATTCCGTCTTTCTTCTTGACAAACAATACCGGAGCTCCCCAAGGTGACATACTTGGTCTAATATAGCCTTTTTCTAGTAAGTCGTGTAATTGTTCTTTGAGCACTTTCAATTCCGCTGGAGCCAAACGGTATGGTTCCCTCGAAATAGGATTTGTCCCGGACACCAACTCAATGCTAAAATCAATTTCCCTCTGGGGTGGAAATCCAGGAATTTCATCGGGAAATACATCAGGGAACTCCTTGACAACAGGAATATCAGAAACTTCGAATCTTTTTCCCTGTGTTGCATCAACTGCATAGATCATGAATCCTTCATTTCCTGTCGACAAGATTCTAAACATCTCCATTGCTGACACTAATGGAATACGTGATTGCGAATCACTACCGTAAAAATTCCATTTACTGCCATAATACGGTCTGAATCTGACAACTCCATGGAAACAATCGACAATAGCTCGATAATTAGACAGAGTATCCATTCCCAGAATACAGTCGAAGTCAGACATATCCAGCTTGATGAGATTAGTTATCATAATATTATCATCGAATCTAATAACACAATTCAGAATTATCTCATGAGACATCAAACATACACCAGCAGGTGTAGAGACTGACACAGTATCTATCAACGGAGTAGCAGCAATCTCATGCTCATCAACAAATACAACAGATACAAATGAATGAGATGCTCTTGTGTCTATCAGTATACGAGCGGGATGATAAAAAATAAGACAGATACCTGCGATAACTCCACCCGGTGCGTCTTGAACTTGATCCTGGGTTAAAGCATGAACTCGAGCCTGCTGTGGCCCTGGGAAACGCTGCTGTGAAGAACCTCTAGGCTCAGGATAGCTAGACTGCTGAAAAGACTGAGTCGGAACAAAAGTCCTAGTTGCTTGTCCTCTAAAACCCTGACCAAACTGAGGTTGCTGAAATATTTGTCTCACTGCATTCGGACATACTCTAGCATAATGTCCAACTTGCCCACAAATATTACAAGATTCGTGAACTCCCGTACACTGAGTGCTGAAATGCTTACCACCACAACGATCACAAAATACTCCAACTGGGGACCCAACTGAACTTCCACGCTGACTGCCAGAACTAGAAGAACTACTACGAGTCTGTTTCTTGAACTGTTTTCCTTTGGCCTTAAAATTTTGCTGCTTTGGTTGTTGATAAGACTGCGTAGGCTGGTACGGCAGTAAAGGACGGTATAATGGTGCACCCACTGGCATCGACACACTACCTCCGAAACTCTGAGGAAAACCTGGTTGAACTGACTGTGGTTCTGCCAAAAGTAAACTCGCCTCCACATTCTTGGTTTTCTCAACGGCATCGGCATAATTAACAGGTGCTCCAGCGACTACTAAAGTACAAATGGTTCGATTCAATCCTTGCATAAAATGCGATAGCTTGTTCCGATCACTTCTAGCAACATGAGGAACATAGGCAAGAAGCGCTGAAAATTGAGAGGCATACTCCACTACAGTCATATTACCTTGAGTCAATCTATTGAATTCAGCTTCCTTGGCCGAATAGTACGAAGGCGGTGAATACTCTCGAGCAAACTGAGCGCAAAATATATCCCAAGTAACTCTTTCACCTGATTCATTCAAAGCTTCCTCAGTAGTTTCCCACCATAACTGGGCTCGGTCTTTTAATTGACAAATAGCCAACTTAAGCTGCAAGTCAGGAGTGTACTCCAACATATTGAACAAACGCTTCATACTTTTTAACCATGCTATAGCTTTCTCACCATCTTCATTCCCAAAGAATCGAGGAGGACGCATGTTCTAAAATCGGGATATCACTAGTTCCATTTCACCCATTCCTCTAGTCAACTGATCCACTTCATGCTCAACGTTAGCGTTTCGTGCTTCACCACGAGGACGACGACCTCGTCTTCCCCAATCAGTCTCGTTAAGTCCTCTAACATTAGGAGCTTCAGATTCCTAAACAACTTCCTTTCCTTTTCTGCCCTTACGACCAGGTGCCATCTACAAGACACAAGTATTTAATCCACAGGCAGAAACAAAATAATCGGTTGATTACAAGAGCATAAACTTAAACTATTAGGAAATTCTAAATTAAATGACAACTTAATCAACTATACGCTCTAGTCATGCTGATACAATTAACACAAAACATAGAAACAAGTAAGAGCAAATAATCGAACACATGCACAATCATTTTATTTTTGCCTAAACTCGAGTGTCCTAGACTCTAATTCGAGCGTATCCCAGTTACGCTCTGATACAAAACTGGCAGGGCCCGTGCTCTTAATTGATATTTAATTACCACACAACAAGGATTAAATGGTGTAAACAGCAAAAACGAGTTTAAAACGTTCATTAGGGCCTACAGAAATTTCGGCATGACCTCCCCGTAAGTAGGACATCCGAAAAATTTAGAAAGACAACAATAACAATATACGCTTGAAAATAACATCAGTTTCACAATCAACCACACCAACATCCTACAGCCGCACTGGCCAGGACTAGACACAACATACCACAAATAAAATCCAAACAACATTAAAACATAACCATACTGCTACACAGGGCATCTCCCTGGCAAATGTATCAAACATGCATAATATATATATAAATATCTGGGAAATCTGACACCAACCGACTGACTACTGGGTACCACTCGCTGACGCTCCACCAGACGCGTCAAAACCCCTGGAATGACCTGCTATGTCATCAAAAACAACCACAACATCAAAAGAAAACAGGGGTCGGACCTCAGTACGACAAACCAGTAAAATCATGACGTAAATAAAGGACATGTAATAATATCAAGTAAATGCAATGCTATGCGATGCATGAATGGTAACAATGGAATAACGGATACCAAATGGAGTCCAAATGAATAGCATCATCAACAGTAACAGTGGCCACCCGTGCCAAGAATGCAGCATCAAATCGCCGCTCGTCCATGCACGTAGCATCGGGAATGCGAGTAGCTAAGTCGCTCGTCCCTAGCTGTCATCTGGGAATGTGGCTAATCCTAACCCACTCGTCCCTCTGATGACTCAATAAATCTCAACAGAATCAACATAAATAGCCTTAAAAGGAGTCAAGGCTCAATATGTTATGCCAATACAATTTATGCATGAATGCAACAAAATAAACATTCAATGCACATAATAGCAAACAACATTCACCGAATATTCTTACACGCCAATATAAGCGTCATAATGATATAGGTTTAAACGTACCTCAATTGCAACTTACAATACCACGACAAATTCTTAAGGATTATCGACTGAACTCGCCCAACAATAAAACCTATAATATAAATTCGCTATACACTTCAATACAATGCATACCAAACGACTAAACCAAAATAAATCGTCTCGGTTAAAATTCGAAATCCATGCAGCCTATATAACCTTTCAAAATCTTGAATTCAAGCTTAATACCTCAATGCTCGAGGCTAGAAGGCACAACAGTAATTTCGCAAAGGTGGCTCGCTGGAACAAGTTGCCGGAAATACTGTTCACGCTGGAAACCTAGCTGGAAATTAGGGGAAAAGCTCAATTCTTCACTTTCATAAACTAATACACCAAGAACAACCAAAATTCGAAGCCAAAAGATTACCTAAATCCGAATCGAAGCTCACGCACAGTTGCTGGAAACAGGGTCGATCGAACTCGATACCTTCCGATTCATGGTAGGAAATACTCTAATAGAAAGGAGGAAGAAGAGTGCTAACCGCTGCACTAAATTTTCTGGCCCCTGGCAGCGCTGCGCGAAGACGGTAGAAAACAGAAAGAAGGCGACGAGCAAGGCTGGGAAAGAGTTTCTGGAAATGAACGATCTGATTCTTCTATCAATTGGGTTTGGATATTTGTAATAAAAATGGGAAATGCGCTGGGCTTATTTTAAGTATTGGGCCTCACAATACACGTGAATATTAATTGTTAAACGATGAAGACATATAATTGAGTTTTATATTTTTATTGAATTGATTGTCGTTGGGCTATTTGGTGTTATATATTGAGGCTGTTATTACTGTGTTGATATGGTGACAATGATCTGATAATTGTTTTTGAATTTTTTAGATACATCACAAGCCTCAGGATTTAAAGAAATAGCCAGATTTTATATATACTCGATTATCAGGTACGTGTTGACGTACGAGAATATTTTGTTATTGGTTAGTATTGATAAATACTATTGTGTTGAACTTGGTAAATCACCAGAATTGGGTGATTTGATATTATATTTGTTGTTGTTTATTATTTTTGATGTTGTTGGTTGTCGTTGTTGGAAGACCTATCGTTGCTAGGAGACGTATTGTTGATGTTGTTTATTCGACGATATTGCTGTAGCCGGAGTTGGGGTGCAACGTATCGTTGATATTGTTCGTTCGACAATAATGTTGTCACCGAAGTTGGGATGCGACGTATCGTCGATGTTCTTCGTTCCAGGATATTGTTGTCGCCGAAGTTGGGGTGCGACGTACCGTTGATGCTGTCGTTGCAGTAGTATGAGAGTGATTTTGTTGATGTCTTTGATGATTGATTGTCCAGAAACAACAAAGGTAGTATTTCTGTTATGATTTCAGTTATATTTTATGTTGTTGTTAAGATAACTGTTATGTATTACGATGATGATTGTTGTGTATGCTCACACTTTCAGAGCTGTTTCTGTTGGACAGGTTACATCACTATGCCGTGAGACATGATAAGGGTGAAGGACTATGTGTGTCTAGTCAAACAGTCCTGTAGTTGATAGTAGATAGAGACAGTATAGCTTATTGTCTTAATTGAGTTGTATGAGTGTATTTATTATACTGTTTCTACTACACTGATGTAGATAGTTTGGTGATTGCACTATTTTGTCGTATATGCATTATATTATTACTTCGTTGAAAATAAAAAAATTTATGCATACAATGTCACATTTTGTATGATTACGTGGCGAGGTTTGGGGCGCCTCACTTTGTGGTATCAGAGCATATGTTAGATGAATGGGATGGTTAGGTGTTGGGTTTGTGATGAGGGAGTTTGATGACGATATTATCTGCCTTTGTCTGTGCATTTGATTGGTTCAGATGATTTTTTGGTATGAATGATTGTTCTTTAGTTGTGTGTGCTTTCGTACGAAAGGTGTGATGATGATTACTGAATTGTAATTGTTAAATGTTATGAGTAAAAATTTGATTTCAAGTGATGGCAGGTAGAGGACAGGTACATCCACACGAGGAAATGGAAGATGTTGACAATGGGTTTGGACAGATGAATCCATTTCTACCTCCTCCTATAGGACAAACACCTGCAGATCTGCCTTTCTTGCCTGGTAAGTTGACTTAGACACAGTTCAGCAGTTATCTTCCGTCGATATTTGATAGTTTTGTGACTGGTGAGCGAGCAGAGGAGTGGATTGAGAGGATAAAGCAGATATTTGTGATAGCTCTGTGTGCTAGGTCTGCTTGGATACGATTGGCTACATTTTAGCTTTCGAGGAATGTACTCATGTGGTGGCAGACGACTGAGGCCAGATTGAGAGCTCAGGGCCTTACTGTTGATTGGGATGTGTTCCGTTCTCGTTTTCTTGATAAATATATTTCTATAGCAGCCAGACAAAAGAAAGAGAGAAAATTCGAGGATTTGAGATAGGGTAGTATTTCTGTTGCTGAGTATGAGTCTCGGTATTTCGCATTGTTGAAATATGTGCAACATGTTGTTACGAATGTTCATGCTAAGATGAGGCATTTCTTGAGAGTGTAGAAGTTAGAGTTATTTGATCGTTTGCAATCAAATAACCCGGTTTCATTTGAGGATGTAGTGACGAGGGCTGAGATGGTGATGCAGGAGTATGGTGCTCAGGGACGATTATCATAGCAGGCTAGAAAGTCATTGAGACCACATGGACAATATTTTAAATATCAGAAGGGTTCATCTTCTTCTTCAGCATCATCTGGGAAGCGTCGATTTGATTCACGACGTTTTGAGAGTCATGGAGGTAGTTCTCAGTCTGTTCAGGGGTAGAGAGAGTAGTCCAGAGCAGTGAGATGTTTTCGTTGTGGGGGACCTCATCTGATCAGATAGTGTACACAGACCGAGATCACCTTTTTAAGTGGGGCGGTGTGGGCCATATAGCCAGACAATATCCTAGTCATGAGGGACAGCGAGAGCCCAGGAGTGATACAGGTAGATCCTCAGGGAGAGGAGGACAACAACCTCAGCAGTTTACACCACGACCTTCTGAAGGACATCCACGTATGCAGGTAGCCGGTACGCCTTAGGCACAGGTGTATGCTTTCACACGAGAGCAGGCAGAGGAAGCACTAGAGGAGATGATAGCGGGTAAGTGTTATTTATGTTCTTATCCTGCTTATATTCTTGTTGATACGGGTGCCTTGCATACTTTTATATCGAAGAAGTTTGTGGTTGAGCATCATATGCGCCCGTCTCCATTGCCTATGCCTCGTTTTGTTTCGACACCCTCTAGAGTTGATATATCAGATGGTATTATTTCTTATGAGGGCTACGAGCTGAGATCTGATATGATTATTTTTTATATGACTGATTTTGATTGTATTGTTGGAATTAATGTGCTCTTTATTGTGGGAATTAATGTGCTGAGGAGATATAGTGTGACCGTTGATTGTTATCAGCGGGTGGTATATTTTTACACAGATCAAAAAAGAGCGTTTCACCTTTAATATAAATTTTCTCGTCTCCATGTTCCATTTGTATCTGCTATCCGGATGTCTCGGTTATTGGAGCATGGCCATGAGAGTTATCTTATTTATGCTAAAGATGTGACAGAGAAGAAGAAGGAGGTGGGAATAGAGGAAATACCTGAAGTTGCTGAGTTTGCTAATGTATTTCCTGATGAGATTCCAAGCTTCCCACTAGCCCGGGAGGTGGAGTTTGGGATTGAGTGATGCTAGGTACTTCCCATATTTCTCGTGCTCCTTACAGAATGGCACCAGCATAGTTGAGAGATTTGGAAGCCCGGTTATAAGACTTGCTGGACAAGGGATACATTCGTCCTAGTGTATCGCCTTGGGGTGCACTAGTCCTATTTGTGAAAGAGAAAGATGGAAAGATGCGGCTTTGTATTGACTATCGACAGCTGAATAAGGTAACGATTAAGAATAAATATCCACTCCCTCGTATTGATAATTTTTTTTATCAGTTGCAGGGAACCTCTGTATATTCGAAGATTGATTTTGAGGTCAGGATATCATCAGATACGAATTAGAGAGGAGGATATCCAGAAGACAACATTCAGGATCAGATGAGCATTGTGAGTTTTTACTTATGCCGTTTGGGTTAAAAAATTCTCCAGATGTGTTAATGCGTTTGATGAACAGGGTATTTCAGCCTTATCTCGATCAGTTTGTTATTGTGTTTATTTATGATATATTGATATATTCCATAAGTTAGGCTTAGCATGCAGGGCACTTGCGTTCAGTATTACAGCTACTACGAGATAGACAGTTGTATGCCAAACTCAGTAAATGTGAATTTTGGTTTGATCGAGTGCTCTTCTTGGGTCATGTTATATTGAGAGATGAGATTTATGTTGATCCAACGAAGGTCAAAGCCGTGTTACAGTGGTCTGCACCTACATCTGTACCAAAGTTCCGTAGTTTCTTGGGTTTAGCAGGTTATTATCATCGATTTATTGAGGGATTTTCAAAGATTGCTAGACCTTTGACACAATTGACTCAGAAAGGTGTGCGATTTCAGTGGTGTGAAGCATGTGAGAGGATTTTTTTAGGAGTTGAAGCACCGACTGACGACTGCACCAATGTCATCAATCCCTACAGAAAATGAGAGGTTTGTTGTTTATACTGATGCATCATTACATTGTTTTGGATGTGTTTTGATGCAGGATCGACATGTTGTGGCATATGCATCAAGACAGCTGAAACCACACGAAACAAGGTACCTTAGGAATGATTTGGAGTTGACCGCCATTATCTTTGCCTTGAAGATATGGAGATACTATTTATATGGTACCTCGTTTATGATTTATACGGATCATAAAAGTTTGAGATTTTTGTTAACCCAGACAGAGTTGAATATGAGACATAGACCATCATGGTTAGAATCGCTTAAGGATTATGATTGTGAGATTGAATATAATCCTGGTCGAGCCAATCTTACAGCTGATGCATTGAGTCGTAAAGTGAGTTGTACTGCAGAGGATGTGAGTCGTTTATCAGCTAAGATGATGTCTTGTAGTTCCTTGAGATATGATTTTTATATCTCGACGACTCCTATTCAGGAATCTACTTTATTAGCTGAACCTGATATTTATGGTTATATTCGTGAGGCATAGATGACAGATGAGAGAGTTCAGCGATGGAAGGAGTTAGTTTCTCGGAAACAAGATACTCATTTCAGAGTGGCTATTGATGGTAGTTTGATGATGAAAGATAGATAGGTAGTTCCTGATACATTTGAGTTATGCCAAGGCCTGTTGCGGCGTGCACATTGTAGTCGAAGGGATTAACAAATTGATCTGTGCCGAACAAATTGGGCAGACCTGCGTACAGCGTGTGCTAGGCCTCCGCGTGGCGTGCGCTGCACAGCGTGCCCGCCAATGCCCGATCAGATCGAGCAGGTTCCCGAGAACATCTGGGCACTGTGCTGGTTCGTGGGCTTGAATTTTTCGGACCTAGGGTGCGATTTTTTGATTTTACAAAATTTTGGATGAAATTGATATTTTATGAAAATTTGTTAAATTTTTCCTTAAAGTCAAATTTCGGTAAATTAATAATTTTGTTTTAAAATAAATAATTAGAATATGATTTAAATAATAATTATTATTTATGGTAAAAAATAAGTTTTACAAGAAATTCATTATTATTGAATAAATTAGAAATTAAATAAAAATTGTTTATTTAATTTATTAAATTCTTTAATAATTGTGCAGGTTAGTAATAAAATTACTAGATGCTTGATTTAATCAATTATTTAAATTTGTTTAATTTATTGATGTCAATATGTGATATTAAATACATGAAGGATGATCGAGATTCTTGAACAATGTTATAGGTGTACATTAAGATATTTTACTTTTTTAATTCTTTTTGTTAATATTTGATATTATTAAAAGGGTCCTGGTGTATGTCATGTTCTCACCCAATGAGATGTACCTGAGTTAATGTAAAAGGATCTACGCTCTCAGTTTTGGTGGAAGGGAATGAAACATGATGTGATTGATTTTGTGCGTCAATGTCTCAATTGTCAACAAATCAAAGCTCAAAGGAAAAGGCCAAGAGGTGAATTGAGGAGTTTAGAAGTGCCGACTTGAAAATGGGAGCACATATCGATGTATTTTGTGACTCATTTGCCAAGAAGCACTAGAACTATTGATGATATTTGGGTGATTGTTGATCGATTAACGAAATTTGCACATTTTATACCTTATAGCATGAATAGTACGTATTTGACGATGGCACAGTTGTGTATACGAGAGATTGTACGGTTGCATGGGATTCCAATGTCTATTATTTCTGATAGAGATCCTCGATTTACTTCTCATTTTTTGGAAGGATTGCAGAATGCAATGAGGACAGAGTTGAGATTGAGTACGGCTTATCATCCCAAGACAGATGGTCAGACTGAGTGTACTATTCAGACGCTAGAGGATATGTTGCGTGCGTATGTTATGGATTTTAAATCTGTTTTGCAGTCATCTATTCCATTGGTAGAGTTTTCGTATAACCATAGTTATCACAGTAGTATTCAGATGACTCCATTTGAGGCATTGTATGAGATACATTGTAGATCTGCGTTATATTGGGATGATGTTTATCGAGCAGCAGTTACAGGTCCTGAGATGATTCAAGAGATGGAACAGAAAGTAAAGTTGATACAGCAGCGATTGAAAGCAGCTCAAGATATATAGGCCGCCTATTCAAACAAAAGACGAAGACCCTTAGAGTTTCAGCAGGGCGATCGATTATTTTTGAAAGTTTTTCCATTTTGTGGCACAATACGATTTGGTATGAAAGGAAATTTGGCACCGAGGTATGTTGGCCCGTATGAGATATTGAATCGCATAGGCACTTTGTCTTATTGATTGGGTCTCCCTCCATCTTTATCTGGTATTCATTATGTGTTTCATGTGTCGATGTTGCGTAAGTATGAGTCGGATCCTTAACATGTATTAGATATTTCTGAAGTTCAGTTAGATCCTGACGTGCCTTATGTTGAGAGAACAGCTTGTATTTTGGATCGATCTGAACGGAAGCTTCGTAGTAAGCTTATACTGATGGTGAAGGTTCAGTGGGAGCATAGAGGTGTAGAAGAGGCCACTTGGGAGATAGAACGGCATATGAGGGAGCTCTACCCCTACTTATTTTGATGGTGTGACATATCTTTATTTGTTCATTTTATTACTGTTTTTAATTAATTTCAGGGTCGAAATTCATTTAAGGGGGTAGAAATGTAATGCATGAAGTAAATATCATATTTTGATGATTTAGTAATGTGAGATTACTAAATAATTAACGTTTTTAAAGAATGAAATAAGAAATATCTTAATCATATGAGGTCCAAATGATTTGAAATTCGGATATAACGTAAAAAACTCAAAGATATAGAAGCTTCATTTTTTGAGTTTTGGCAAATTTGATTGTTTGACTAGTCCAAAGGGATATACCGATATTAAAAATGTTAAATATGATTTGTTATATTATATTATTTTAATACTATAATATAATATAATATTTAAAAAAATAAAAAAAATAAAATGCAGTGAGTCAGTGGAATTCATTCAAATATGAATTCCACCGAACTCAGTAGAGGATACTCGACAGAGAGGTGAGACAGAGGGAGAGGAAATAGCATTTTAATTTTTTTTCAATCTTGCGACTTATCGGTTTATCTAATCGACAAACCGACTTCAGTTTTGAGATCGTTGACGCCAGGTCTTCGATTTGAGGTAAAATTTTTGTAGTTTCTTTGATGTTTGAAAATCGTCAATTTCTTGAATAAATCCGAAAATTGTTAAATCATACAAAAATTGAAGATTGTTGAATATTGTATGATTTTAACGAAGTAGAGAAGATTATAGTGATGTTGTTTTGAATTATTCTTAATTTATTATAATTAGGAATTTTAATCGTCGGATTGAAACTGGAGAGTTGTTTGTTAGTTGTTATTAAATATGATTATATATTCCGAGTCTAGAAAGTATAGGCTACATGTTGATAAAAAGTTTTCGTAGTTTGACGTATTTTATAAAATAGCCTATTTTTTGAAGTTAAGTATTTAGGGTATACTTGATGTTCGTATTGATAACTGGATATGTCACGCCCCAAGTCCGAAGCATCGGTGACATCCGGCATTGTTTAACAATTAAATTGAAAACAATAAAGCCTCGTATCAAATAAAACCAGTCTTTTTCATAAATAAAGTATTGTCTTACAATGACAATGGAATAAAATACATCAGAGTTTCAAATAGCGGAAACGAAAGAAAAGCAAAATCTTGAGTTCTGATCTTGATCTCCGGTTCACCAACCGCAGAAGGCATCTTGCTCTTCCTCATCTAGTTGCTCCTCATTTTTATCTGAAATTTGTAAGGGGTGAGTGTTTTGGAAAACACTCAGCAAGTGGGGGTCGATCGATTCCAAAGATACATATAGAACATAGTTTTCTTAAAACGTTCTTTTAACAGTTTTTCAAAACTTAATATTCTTAACTTATCAGGACAGAGACAAATCGAATAAATGACAGAATTCATCAGATGATTCAGAACAATTCAGAAACCGATTAACTCAATTCAGAACAGAACATATCAGAACAGACAGAACACTGTTACTCATCTCATTTCCATGGTCAAATTGTTCCCAATATGTTAGTCCTCTAAGGGGTGAGGGCAGAACTCGGTTTTATACCCACCGGTGGGGGCCAGACAGAAATGGTTTTATACCCACCATTGGGGGCCAAACGGAAATGGTTTTATACCCACCATTGGGGGCCAGACAGAATCACTATTCACGTCCCATTTCAACTTCGAATCGTAACAGTGCAACAGAATTCAGAAGTAACAGACAGAACTTTTCAGATTTTATGATTTCAGAGTTTTCATACGGACACAGCGGAATCATGTATTGGGCCGAATGGTTTAGGGAGAGGGGGAAGAGAGGACCGAAATTTTAGAGGTTTGATGGTGTGCCTTCTCCCAACCATTTGAGTAGTATTTATAGGCACAAAAAAAACTCTCCACCTTGCCACCCCCTTGGCCGAATTCTTGGCCATCAAGAAAACCAATAATGGTGTGATTAATTGTAGACCAAAATTCCATATGTTTCTCCAAGTACAAGACTAGCTATAATGGTGGGTTCAAAATTTCATGCATCCTTAAATGTCACCTTGGTTTTCTAAAGGGTCATTTCATGCATCATCAATATGTCTTAGTCCTTTAGCTCATCCCTTAGCTCCTTCATGGGTTTACTCAAAGGTTATTTCTTGCACACTTAATTTGTCCAAACTCTTGGCTCAACTTATAGCTCCCTTTTTGGTTTTGTTAGGACAAACTTGGTTGAGCTGCTTCGAGCTGACAGATCGTGTCCTTGAGCTGGGGTTTTACTCCTTACGTGACAAATCTCCTATGGATGCGGTTATTTGCAGCTCGGCCTTTTGTTGAGCTAATCCCCGAGCTTTGAAGTTACTTCAACGAGTTACTAGCTGAAAATCTAAGTTCATAATTAAATTTATAATTAGAATGAAAGTATTATGATCTTAGATTAAGCTAAATTTTAAGCTCGTGTATTTCTTACCTTATTTACTTGGGATCGTAAAATCTCGGGTTCTCTCATCCCTCCCTCCTTATTAAAAGTTTCGTCCCCGAAACATGCATTTGCTTGATCATTCAAATAGGTGAGGGTATTGTGACCGCATCTTCTCCTCGAGTTCCCAAGTTGCCTCTCTTTCGGTATGATTTGACCACTGTACCTTGACATAAGGTATTGTCCTGTGCCTCAATACTTGGTCTTTTGTGTCCACTATTCGAATAGGGACTTCTTCGTATTTGAGTTCTTCGTTGAGGTTTCCCTCAATCATCAGTGGTGCAACTTTGAGTACATGACTCGGGTCTGGGACATACTTCCTCAGTTGTGAGATGTGGAAAACGTTATGTATTCTGGCCATGTCTGGTGGTAACGCTAATCGGTAGGCTAAGGTTCCTACCTTTTCCAGTATCTCGAACGGTCCCACGTATCTCGGATTCAACTTTTCGGATTTTTTGAATCGAACTACTCCTTTCATAGGGGAGACCTTGACATAAGCTTTCTCACCAATTTCCAACTGTAAAGGTCTTCTCTTCAGGTCGGCCCAGCTCTTTTGCCTATCCTGGGCTGCCTTGAGTCTTTCCTTGATTCTTACCTCTTTATCAACGGTTAGCTGAATGAGTTCTGGTCCGGTAACAGCTTTTTCTCCGACCTCGTCCCAATATAGGGGCGACCTACACTTTCTTCCATACAAAGCCTCATACGGAGCCATCTCAATGCTACTATGATAGCTGTTGTTATAAGCGAATTCGATCAGGGGTAAATGTTCACTCCAATTTCAAGAAAAGTTCAGCATATCTTCGAGGGTTTGAATTGTCCTTTCGGTTTGGCCATCAGTTTGGGGATGATAGGCCGTGCTGAGAGTAACCTTGGTTCCCATAGCCTTCTGGAAACTTTTCCAAAATCTTGATACAAATCTTGGATCTCTGTCAGACATAATACTCGCTGGAACTCCATGTAGCCTCATTATGTTGTCCATATACAAAGTGGCTAATTTATCCAAATTATAATTCATCCTTACTGGCAAGAAATGGGCAGACTTGGTCAATCTGTCAATGATCACCCAGATCCCATCGTGACCCTGCCTTGATCGTGGTAGTCCTACTACGAAATCCATGGAGATGTTATCCCACTTCCACTCTGGTATTTCCAATGGTTGTCAAAGTCCTCCAAGCCTTTGATGTTCTGCCTTGACTTGTTGACAGACCAAACATTTTGTAACAAAGACAGCTACGTCTTTCTTCATACCGTTCCACCAGTAATTATTTTTTAAGTCTTTGTACATTTTGGTACTCCCTGGATGTACTGAAAATCTCGATTTATGTGCCTCGGCCATTACTTCTTCTCGAATTCCATCGACGTTTGGCACATACAATCGTCCTTTCATCCAGAGTATTCCATTTTCATCAATTTGAAATTCTGGAACTTTTCCTTCTTGGATTTGTTCTTGAATTTTAAGGATGGAGGTGTCTTGACTCTGCTTCAACTTGATGGTCTCTCGGAGGTTTGGTTGCACTGATAGGGAATTTAAGTTCACCTTCCCAGGGTTCCTTTGACTCAACGCATCTGCCCCTTATTTGCCTTACCCGGATGGTAATTGATTGATAGGTCATAGTCCTTGAGAAGTTCCATCCACCTTCTTTGTCTCATGTTTAATTCCTTTTGAGTGAAAATGTACTTGAGGCTCTGGTGATCTGTAAAAACTTCGCATTTTACTCCATAAAGGTAGTGCCTCCAGATTTTAAGCGCAAATACTACTGCGGCTAACTCCAAGTCATGAGTGGGGTAATTCTGCTCATATGGTTTCAATTGCCGTGAGGCATAAGCGATTACCTGACCCTCTTGCATAAGCACACACCCCAATCCTTCCTTTAATGCGTCACTGTATACAGTGAAATTCTTACCATCCTCGGGAATAATGAGTACTAGTGTGGATGCGAGTTTTGTCTTCAGGGTTTCGAAACTCTTTTCACAAGCTTCATTCCAAATGAATTTCGAATTTTTCTGAGTATGTTCGGTGAGTGGAATGGCTATTGAAGAAAATCCTTCCACAAATTTTCTATAGTAGCCTGCTAATCCCAGAAAACTTCTTACTTCAGTCACTGTCTTTGGTTGTGGCCAATCCTTGATTGCCTCTACCTTCTTAGGATCTACTGACACTCCTAATTCAGAAATTATATGCCCTAAGAACGCCACACTTTTTAACCAAAATTAACATTTCTTGAATTTGGCGTATAGTTCCTTTTCTCGAAGTGTCTGCAAAGTGAGACGCAGATGCTCTTTATGTTCTTCTTCACTTGGTGAGTACACAAGGATATCATCTATGAAGACAACTACAAACTTATCGAGATATGGTTTGAATACCCGATTCATAAGGTCCATGAATGCTGCAGGAGCATTTGTTAGACCAGAAGGCTTTACCGTGAATTCGTAATGTCCATATCTTGTCCTAAAAGCAGTTTTAGGGATGTCTTCCGCCTTGACCTTCAACTGATGGTAACCTGATCTCAGATCTAGTTTTGAGAAACCTTGGCTCCCTTTAACTGATCGAAAAGATCATCTAGTCTTGGGAGTGGGTACTTATTCTTTATGGTGATCTTGTTCAACTCCCGGTAGTCAATACATAGCCTCATGCTTCCGTCCTTTTTCTTTACAAAAAGCACTGGGGCTCCACAAGGGGATGCACTGGGGCGAATCTGCTTCTTGTCTAGTAATTCCTGCAGTTGCTCCTTTAGCTCTTTTAATTCAGCTGGAGCCATTCGGTATGGTGCTTTTGATATTAGCGCAACACCAGGGACCAAATTGATTTCAAATTCTACTTCCCTATCTGGTATCTCTCCCGGTAGTTCCTCGGGGAAAACATCTGGAAATTCTTGAACAATTGGAATATCCTCCAACCTTGGGACTTCTTCTTCTTTGATTTCATTGATCACTGCCATATAAATTTCTTCTCCTCCTCTTATGGCTTTCCAGGCTTGTGAGGCAGATAACAGAGATTTTCTTTCTTTTGATTTTCCATGGAATAAAATCTCTTCTTCATGAGGAGTCTGGAGTCTAACATTTTTCTTCTGGCAGTCCACAATGGCATGGTATTTAGCTAACCAGTCCATTCCAAGAATGATGTCAAACTCAACCATATTGAGTTGAATCAATTCTGCTTCAAAAATTTGTTTGCTGATACAAATTTTACAGTTTCGATACACTTTTTGGGTCTCAATTATTTTACTTGCTGGTGTTGCTACTCTTAATGGTTCACTAAGAGTATCATGTTCGAGTTTAAGCTTCTTAGCAAACCTTCTAGACACGAATGAGTGTGTAGCACCACAATCAAATAAGGTATAAGCAGGCATTTCATTAAGTAAGATAGTACCTGCCACCACTTCATTGGTATCATCAGCTTCCTCTTGGGTGATTGCATATACCCATGCATTGGTCTTGTTTTCATTTTTCTTGTTGGACCCCGTCCCTTTGTCCTTGTTGTCAGGACAATCTTTAATTCTATGACCCACTTTTCCGCACTTAAAACAAGCGCCCGTCTTCCGATAACATTCTCCAACATGTTTCTGTCGACATGTATCACACCACTTTCCTTCGGTGTAACCAGCACTGCCAGAATTTCCTTTGAAAGACCCACCTGAATAATTTGGTTTCTTAAACTTGGGACCGTTATAAGTAGATTGACTGCTCATCGGTCTTTTGTTCATGTTTTCATCCTCGCGTCGCTTGATATCAGTTTCTGCGCTCATTGCAGCCCCCATCAAATCCGCAAAGTTGTTTGGCTTGAATACTGCCAATGCCGACTGAATTCGACTGTTGAGGCCCTTCTTGAATCGATGCATTTTTAACGTTTCATCCGACATGATTGTTGGGACATAGGTTCGCAGATCGTTGAATCAGGAAGTGTATTCCATTATTGACATGTCCGGAGCCTGTTTGAAATTTTCAAATTCACTTAACTTCTGTAGTCGAAATTCAGCGGGATAGTATTGTCTCAAAAATTCTCTCTTAAAAATCTGCCATGTGATCTCTTCCACTTCTGCCAAAGATGGCGACACAGTTTCCCACCATTTCCTAGCTCGGTCTTCCAAAAACGGTGTTACAACCTCCACTCTCACCTCTTCAGGTATATCCAGTAAATGTAGTTGTGTTTCGACGTTCTTGAGCCAGTTGTGGCTGACCTCTGGGTCTGGATTCCCATCGAAAGTTGGAACTCGATTCCTTCTGAGAGATTCATAATGGTACTTAATCCCACGCGGTTGCGGTTCAGGTGGTGGTTGGATGGCGTTAGCCAATGGTTTCACGAATCCTTGCAACGTCGCAGCTACGATAGTGGCTATTGCCATCATATCCTCTTGACTGAGATTCACTCTTGGTGGTGGTGGTGGTGGTGGGTTTTCATTTTGGTTGGCGCCACGAGGGTTACAGTTGTTTTGGGGTTGTCTACCTTCCATTTCTTATAAACAGGTATTTTATTAATTCGTTTGCCACAATATTTAATCAAAGGAATAATTTCATTAAATTGTAAAAAATTTTCGTACAACCAAATATTTTTCAAAACATATGATTAATTAAATATTTCTAGATACAATCAAAGCTCTCTCTATCTACTCGTCTATAACTTCTCCGTCCCCTACTGCTTTATTAATTTCTTCTTCCACAGGGTTCTCTTCAAGTTGTTCTATGAGTTCTTCCATATTGACCATCTCATTTTTTAGGTGCTCAATGTAATTATGCAGTTGTGTGTTGTGGTGATCGAGATTGTTTACTTGATCCTGTAGTTCTTGTATTGTTGATTGGCTCACTCTTTCATCGATTTCTTGCTCTTCAATCCGCTCCTGAAGACGACGTTTGGTTTTGAGAAGACTATTTTCCCGAATTTCGAGCGTAAAAATCCTATCTTGCGCTTTCTTCAACTCTTGCTTGGTGATCTCGTGCTGACGCTCTGACTCTAGATGATAAGCCGCGTAACATCTAACATCTTCGCGTAGTTTCTTCTCTTCCACTCTGGCCTCACGAAGATCCTCCATCATGCACACGTTATTTCCGTCCAACTGATAGTTATCTCTCTCAAGTTTATCATTCTTTTCTTTCAGTGTTTTAATTTCTGACTCCTTTTTCTGAAGTTGTTTCTGAAGTTCATTTATAATGCTTTGAAAGTCCATGTTGGTTTCCTATAAAAACATTTAAATAAGATACTCATCCATTCTTAAATATGCAATAAGATAATAGAAAGTTTAAAAATAGTTTGGTACACATATTTTTTTCTTAGGCACAAGTTTACTACATTCCAGATACTTTATTATAATGTTAATCTAATCGAACATCTCTCCGCCGTCGCTGTCGCTGGCGCTGTGATCATGCAAAACTTTCACAGTAAAATCCCCAATAAAAATATGGTTTTGTAAGCTCGAAAATTAATCGCAAGTGCACGATGTCAAGTAATAGTATAATGTAAGTGAGTACGAGTATCGTTCCACTGAGGACTGTATTTAACAATTATTCTTTTCAGTTATGAGATCTTTAGCAATGAAAATTTGATTGAGTAATTAATACTACTATGCTCAAAGAAAGATGTAAATAAAATGCTTTAATAAGTAATGAATGAGAATTAATATCTAAAATGTTGAGTAAAATTCAATGAGAAATGAATTTGTTGGGAATTTCGGTTCACCTACCCCTCGTTAATTAATTAATTCGTTCGATAGTGATTATATGCTTCCGACATGATTTCCTT
Organism: Primulina tabacum; assembly: GCF_025594145.1. Taxonomy (NCBI): domain Eukaryota; kingdom Viridiplantae; phylum Streptophyta; class Magnoliopsida; order Lamiales; family Gesneriaceae; genus Primulina; species Primulina tabacum. The sequence continues at coordinate 27,842,802 of NC_134561.1, read as the reverse complement.
TACAATTGAACACACTCTCTCGAGCTATGCCAAACTAATTCGACTCAATGAAGTAATTAAATGTCTTTAATTATTTATCAAGAGTGAATCGCATGTCGATTTATGAAATCCCCTAGTTTTCGACCCTAAGGACTATGACTATCGGCGCGTATTCAATTTCATATGTTTATGTAAATTGTAGATCCACGGATTATACTACTCGTTCCTATCACAAGTTATTCTCTCGAACTCACTCGCAATATAAAAACGTTGTTAAAGTTAGCTACGCTCTAACAACACGAAGAAAAACAATAGTATAATCAAGAATTACGCAACAATCGAATAAAAATTAATTCCAGTCAAAGTTTGGGGTAGGCTCCCCTTAAATCCCGACAAATATTAAGGTTTAGATACTAAAATCCATGATTGAAAATGAACAAAACAAAGTTTAAAAGATGAAAAACCAAATTAGAAATACGAGAATTGACGAAAAACGCGAAGAACGACGCCCAGAAAACTTCAAATCTTCAATCCAAGCGCAAAGTGCTCTCTTAAACTTCTGGTGGCTGCTAAAATTATGTCTGAATAATCCTTAATTCGTGTCTCCATCCTTTCTATATCTTCGCTTCTCCAAAATAAGGTAAAAGATCGGACAAGAAATCTTGCCAAAATTAGGTGGCGCTCGGGCGGCAGAAAAGTACCGCTCGAGCGCCACACTCTCTGTAGAATGCCTGGAGTATGCGACTTCTGGCGCTCGGGCGGTAGAAAAGTACCGCTCGAGCGCCAATCTTCTGTAATTTCTTCCTTGTGGATCACTTCTAGCGCTCGGGCGGTAGAATTTCACCGCCCGAGCGCCACATCTTCTGTCCTTCTCTTCAGAAACTCGCTTCTTGCGCCCGAGCGGTAGAAAATTACCGCTCGGGCGCCAACCTTTCTATATACAATCTTGTTGGCTTAGCACTTGGCTCCGAGTTCCATTTTTCCGGCCATTTTTCCTGCAAATTCGTCACATCCAAGTGAGACATGATCACATGCAAATGTTTACTCTAAAATGAACAAAATGTACGCATGCACAATGATATCAACCCCCTCATACTAACCTTTTGCTTGCCCTCAAGTAAAATAGGTTATAGACCACAATCAAAACACGAAACAAACACAAAAGGGAGGGTACTGAAACAACTAAAATGATGGTGATGTAGCGAACCGGTATCTCCTGCCTCAGCGGGTGTTTGAACCACATCCACTTAGTCAAATCACAACAGACATTACTACCCCTTTTAAGAACATCGCAACACAATTGTATTTTTCCTAAAGGTGTGATCGTGTGTGCTGTGGATCTTTATAGCTTGTGTTTCAGACAGTTTTATTCGCAAATCATGCGGGTTGCCAAATCAACCAGTCAACGCAAGTTTCTCTTTTCGAAGTCCTGTATCTATTTGGGGCCAACCAGTAAACACAAACAGTGGGAGAGTTTCATACTCGAACAACAAAATGTAGGGAGTCAAAGGCCAACGTGCTCAAGTTGTTTGGAAAGATGGGGAGTACGTAGATCATTTTCACTATGCACCTGTCAGAAATTTTCTCTGACATTCCTCAACGCCTTACATCTCCATCTTTTTAGCCTTGGGATAAGATTTCATCCCTTTTTGGATCCCCCTCACCTTACATCCCCTTTATTATTCTAAAATTTTTTTGGTGCATAGTTTTCTCATGCGTACTCCCTAGGCTTTGGGTATCTGAAATTTTGCTTTTTTTTTTTTTTCGTTTCTCTGGCATAGGAATGGATTTATAGGTCCTATGCACGATTGGGCTGAAGGATATTTGAGGAATACGTTTGCGTTTCTACTTGAGTTTATGCTACTGGTTAGTCACTCATTTCAACAGGTATTCATTCAAGTTCCACTCGCATATAATGTTTCGTCAGTTCCCCTCACAGATTATTTTGAACTTAATTATCATCGACACCACTATTAAAATCCACTATGTGCTATTAAAATCCAATATGCGTGCATAGACAAAATTCAATACATCGGGGGGTTCATAACGAGTGATAAGACTACGCAACATGCAGTTCATTTAGCCCAAAATCATCACTGGCTATCAATTTACTAATTTCACCATCAACTGACACTCATGCAGGACAAATACGAAAGATACCAAATACGACACACGACCCCCTCATACTAAAGGTGTGCAATGTCCCCATTGCACAAAGGACGAAGAACACAAATGCAAACATGAATGCAACACAACAACAAATGGAAAAGAAATAACCGAACGAACAATAATCCGAAAAAAAAACAAAAAAAATCAATAGACAAAAGAAAAGAAAAGAAAGGGGAAACAGTAAACTCCCCTGATTATAGCTCATCCTCATCGTGTTTCGGCGGTGGCATTCCCGCTGCATCCCCCTGCTGAATATAGTCATACTGAAACTGGAAGGGGGGAATGGTCGGCAGGGGTGGCGGTATGGTGTTTGGGTCTACGCCCCCGTGGATTAGCATACTGCGCATCATGGAATCGAGTTGGTCAAGACGCGCCGTGACATTGGTGTTGATCTGCTCCTGGTGGGCCATGAAGGCCAGACTCTCATCCATTTTTTCATTCTGGGTTCGCCGGCGGGGCTGTGGGCGCCGAGGGGCGGCGGTGCTTGACCCTCCTACTTCCTCCTCCTGATTGGGGAAGTCTATCTGTCTTTTCGCCTTCTTCCACCGCCAGTCGTCCACACAAATAGGCTTCATGGGTTGTAGCCACTCCTCATCGTCCCGAAAAATAACTCCCGCCTGGGCACACAATTCGGATATGATGGTAGGGAAAAATAGGCCGATGTGGCTGTTATGTATACTCATCATAATTTGCGAGTTTAATAGCTTTCCCACGTTAATGGCGTAGTCCTAAGATAACGCAAAAAGTACCACTGCCCGTTCTTTCTGCACCTCACTCTTGTGGGACACTGGCATCATTCTTCGGGCAAAAAATAGATACCGTAGGGCAATGTCGGCCCGCAAATATTTTTCATCGAAGCAGCTCGGGGGTCCCCCTAATGGTTTCCAGGTTGCCCCGAGAAGGCACAGAGTTTCAATGATCATCGAGTAATTAGGATCAGCGACTAATGCCTCGAATGCGGAGTCGTCAATGTCGGCCGTTCCTAATAGGGCGTTAATCGTGAATGAATCGAACTGCACAAGATTTCCTCTAACAAATGCCCTACCATCTGTTCGTTCACCGGCGTTCGCATAAAATTCCCTAACTACAGACACCACTGCCGCCTTAGGTTGATCGCCAAATGCAACCCATCCTCGTTTCTCCAAATCCCCAAGAGTGCCCAAGTATCTATCCTCGAATAGACGACGAAATCCCCTTTCGGCAATGGGGTTTCTATGTATTTTAGCATGCTCATATCTATCCCTAGCCGCTGCATTCACAAAGCGGGTTCTATCAAACGAGGAGGAAGAAGAAGAACCGGATGTACCTTTCAATTTCTTTGGTGCCATAGTGGTGGCGGAGATGGTGTATGAACCGGAGTGATGAAGATTCTTGTTCTCCTAAGACGATTGTTCCACCTTGCCGAGGATTTGAGTCGGGATTGAAGCTCCTGCACCACAAAATCGAAAAGGGGCTGAGGTAGAGTTAGGGATTTGGGGAGAAAATTGTTTTCGCAGAATGAAAGGGGAAAGGGGAATTCGTGTCTTTAAACGCAGGCTCGCTCGAGCGGTAGAAAAATACCGCTCGAGCGCCGAGTTATCGGAAAAAAAATTTTTGGGACAAGTGTTCGCGCTCGAGCGGAAAAAAATACCGCCCAAGCGCCGAGCTCTCTGGAAATTTGTTGTTTGAAATAAGTTGTTGCGCTCGAGCGGTATTTTTGTACCGCTCGAGAGCAGAGCTCTCTGGAATTTTGCTTTTATTTTTTTCTTTTTTTTTTAAAAAAAAAAATAAATGCAAGAGAAGGGAAAGAAAAATAGTTCTCAATTTACAGTCGAGAGCTAGACTGTCGGCCGGTCTCAGTTCGAATTGTCTTGGAACCGGGTGATTCCAAGTTGTGGCTCAATGGTGCCACTCATGTAGTGCTTCAGGCGCTGGACATTGACCGTAAATGTCCCATCCTTTCCATCTTTCAATTCTACAGCTCCCGATGGGTATAATTTCGAAATCACGAATGGACCGGACCATCGTGACTTCAGTTTTCCTGGAAACAGTCTCAACCGGGAGTTATAGAGCAGGACATTTTCTCCTTCTTGGAATTCCCTTTCGATGATTCGCCTGTCATGAGCCCTTTTTGTCTTTTCTTTGTAGGACAGTGCGAGATCAAATGCCCGATTTCAGAATTCCTCCAACTGATCTAGTTGAAGCAAACATCGTTCACATGGATCAGTAAAGTTAAAGTTTAGTGCTTTTGTTGCCCAATATGACCGATGCTCTAACTCTACAGGTAAGTGACATGCTTTACAAAACAATAATCTGTACGGTGTTGTGCCTATAGGTGTTTTGAAAGCAGTCCTATATGCCCAAAGAGCATCATCTAATCTCATCGACCAATCCTTCCTACTGACATCCACCACTTTTTCCAGAATTCGCTTGATTTCTCGATTAGACACCTCAACTTGACCACTTGTTTGGGGGTGATAAGGGGTAGAGATCTTATGTGTGACACCGTACTTGCTCAAGAGTTTTTCAAATAGTTTGTTGCAAAAATGAGTGCCACCATCACTGATGATTGCTCGTGGTGTTCCGAATCTGTTAAAAATATTTTTCTTTAAAAATTTTAAGACCACCTGAGCATCATTAGTGGCGAATGCTTCTGCCTCTACCCACTTAGACACATAGTCAACCGCAACCAAAATATATTTTTTCGTGAACCAACTGGGAAACGGTCCCATGAAATCTATTCCCCATACATCAAAAACCTCACACTCAAGAATATTATTCAATGGCATTTCATGACGGTTAGAAATGTTACCTATCCGTTGGCATCTATCACATGCGAGCACATAAGAACGAGCATCTTTAAAAAGGGATGGCCAATAAAAACCACATTCAAGTACCTTAGCCGCCGTCCTTGTTGGTCCAAAATGACCACCTACCTCACGGTCATGACAGTGATTGAGAATTTGACCGAACTCTTCCTCTGCAACACACCTTCTTATCATGGCATCTGCACAAATTTTGAACAAAAATGGTTCCTCCCAAAAATAATATTTCACGTCCGAAAAAAATTTCTTTCTTTGGTGAAAAGTTAAACTTGGGGGAGGTGAGCCTGTAACGAGAAAATTTGCAAAATTTGCATACCATGGACAATTTTTCACCTCAAACAGTTGCTCATCAAGAAACCAATCATTAATAGCATCATTCACACAATCATCACTGACGAATTCTAACCTAGACAAGTGATCCGCAACCACATTCTCAACACCTTTCTTATCTTTGATTTCTAAGTCAAACTCTTGTAAAAGTAAGATCCACCGAAGTAAGCGTGGTTTTGCATCTTTTTTAGCAAGCAAATATTTTAGTGCAGAGTGGTCTGTGTAAATAATGACTTTTGACAAAACAAGATATGCATGAAATTTGTCAAGCGCAAATACTACTGCAAGTAATTCCTTTTCAGTTGTTGCATAATTCAATTGAGCCTCATCTAAGGTCTTACTTGCGTAGTAAATTGTATGAAATACCTTGTTTTGTCGCTGGCCAAGCACAGCTCCCACCGCAGTGTCACTGGCGTCGCACATGATCTCGAAAGGTAGATCCCAATCTGGTGCCACCAAGACAGGAGCCGTCACCAAGCGCTCCTTCAAATCCTCGTATGCCTGTAAAAAGTCAGAATGAAAATCAAAAGGCACATCTTTCATAAGTAGGGAAGATAGAGGTTTTGCAATTTTAGAAAAATCTTTGATAAAACGCCGATAAAAGCCGGCGTGGCCTAGAAAACTTCTAACTCTCTTTACTGAGGCTAGTGGTGGTAGGTTCTTTATTACTTCAATTTTAGCTTTGTCCACCTCAATTCCTTTTTCCGAAACCTTGTGCCCTAAAACATTTACCTCTTGTACCATGAAATGACACTTTTCCCAATTGAGCACCAAGTTCGTCTCCTCGCATCTTCTCAACACGGATCTCAAATTCTGCAAACACTCATCAAACGTCGCACCAAAGATAGAAAAATCATCCATAAATATTTCAAGAAAGGTTTCAATCATATCATGGAATATAGCAGTGGTGCATTACAAAGACCAAAAGGCATACGCCGAAAAGCAAAAGTGCCATAAGGACAAGTGAAAGTGGTTTTCTCTTGGTCCTCAGGTGCAATAGTGATTTGATTATGCCCCGAATACCCATCTAGAAAACAATAAAATTCATGCCCCGCTAATCTCTCCAACATTTGATCAATAAAGGGAAGGGGGAAATGGTCCTTACGGGTGGCATCATTTAGTTTCCTATAGTCAATGCACACTCTCCACCCCGTAACAGTTCTTGTGGGAATAAGTTCATTCTTTTCATTGGTGATCACCGTGATCCCTCCTTTCTTAGGCACACATTGAACCGGACTTACCCACGCACTATCGGAAATGGGGTAGATAATACCTGAATCGAGAAGCTTAATAGTTTCAGCCTTCACTACCTCTTGCATCTTTGGATTTAGTCGTCTTTTAGGTTGCACGAGAGGTGAGTACTTTTCTTCCATCAAGATTTTATGCATGCATATCGATGAACTAATTCCCTTTATGTCTGCCACCTTCCAGGCGAATGCTCTTTTGTGCTCCTTGAGAACTTGCAACAATTTTTCCTCCATAGCATCTGTCAAAGCAGCAGAAATAATGACAGACAAAGTGTTATTCTTACCTAGAAATATGTACTTCAGGTGCGGAGGTAAGGGTTTGAGTTCAAGCGTCGGTGGTTCCTCGATGCTTGACTTTGGAGGGGTCAAATCTCTGCGCTCTCCCAGATCTTCCAGTCTCATCCTCATCGGCCCTCTCCATGGAGGGTTGGCATTGAAGTATGCTACTATTTCAGCTTTTTCTTCGTCCAAGTCGTCATCCTCCAATTCAGTTGTGAGGGTGGCTTCCAAAGGGTCCCCAAGAGAATCCTGCACATAGTCAGAAACGAGAGCATCAACAGCATCAATTCAATAACAACTATCAGAGTGAAGTGTGTGCTTAAGTGCATTAAAAACATCAAAAGTGATCTCTTCCTTGCCCACTCTTAATCTCAACTTCCCTTCTTGAACATCAATCAGGGCCTTGCCAATCGCAAGGAATGGTCTCCCAAGAATCAAGGGCATCTCTATGTCTTCCTCCATGTCAAGTACCACAAAATCCACAGGAAAAATAAATTTGTCCACTTTCACTAGTACATCCTCAATCAATCCGCGGGGGTACTTGACGGATCTGTCAGCTAGTTGTAAGGACATCCGCGTCGGCTTAGGTCTCCCAATCCAAGTTTCCTAAACACAGAAAGAAGCATCAGGTTAATACTTGCACCAAGATCACATAACGCTTTATGAAAAACAAAATCTCCAATCGTGCAAGGAATAGAGAAACTCCCTGGATCCTTAAGTTTCGGTGGGATCTTGCTTTGCACCAAAGCAGAACAATTTTCAGTAAGACTCACTGTCATGTGATCCTCCAACTTCCTCTTATTCGCTAATATATCTTTCAAAAACTTAGCATAACTAGGCATTTGCATCAAGGCATCGGCAAAAGGAATATTGATATGAAATTTTTTGAATATCTCAAGAAACTTACCGAATTGTGCATCTAGTCTTGCTTTTTTCAGTGCTGCAGGAAAAGTTGGGGGAATAACAATTTTAGGTTGTGCAGTGGGTGATGGTGTAGAGTTAGAGGACTTACCTTTGGATGTTTCAGGGTGTTCATCCGATTTTTGAGTTCTCTCTTTTTCTCTTGACTCTAAAATTTTCCCACTCTTCAACTCGATGGCCTTCACTTGCTCTTTTGGATTTGTCTCTGTGTTACTTGGCAAGGTGCCCGGCTCTCTGTTTGTGATCATTTTTGCCAACTGCCCAATTTGATTCTCAAGCCCCTTTATCGATGCATCATGATTCTGTAGTCTAGTCTCGGTAGACGAGATGAACTTAGACATCAGCTGCTCCAAATTGGACTTCTCTTCTCTAGGAGGATCGGATCTGTACATCGGTTGTTTCCCATATGATTGTCCTCCTTGTGCTCTATTCTGGCTGTTTTGACCACCCCAAGAGAAGTTTGGGTGTTGCCTCCACCCCGGATTGTATGTGTTCGAATACGGGTCATTCTTTGGGCGGTTTTGGACCCCTACTTGATTTATTGGTGCCCCTTCTTGCACATAAAATGGATTGTCCTCTTGACAATACTTCGCATAGTGTTCCCCTCCACACTTGTCATAGAATATCTCTTGAAGACGCATCGCCGTGCCACCCACATTCAAGCTATCTAGTTTCCTGTTTAAAGCATCAAGTTGTGCAGTAATAGCAGAAAAATCAGTTACCTGGTAAACTCCTGCACTCTTCCGCAAGTTTTTTCTTTCAGATTGAGGGTGATAGCTGCTAGCAGCCATCTCCTCTAACAATTCATATCCTTCCTCCGCGGTTTTTCTCAACAGGTTTCCACAAGAAGCATCATCTATCATAGTACGGTTAGGAGTAAGCAAAACATAATAAAATGTTTGAACGACTAACCCAAGTGGTAACTCGTGATGTGGGCATCTTCGTAGTAGATTCTTGAAGCGTTCCCATGCCTCATATAAAGATTCCTGATCGAATTGAGCAAATGTTGTAATGTCTGCCCGCAGCTTCATGGTCTTGGAGGGAGGGAAGTATTTGATGAGAAATGCTTTCGCCATGTACTCCCATGTAGCGATCGAACCTACAGGCAAACAATTTAACCACGCTTTAGCTTTATCACGTAAGGAGAAAGGAAATAAACGCAACATAACAGCATCATCAGAATCTCCATTGAATTTAAAAGTATCGCAAATTTCAAGAAAATCCGCGATGTGCGTGTTTGGGTCATCTACTGCGGTTCCTCCAAATTGGACTGTGTTCTGAATCATCTGGATTATGGCTGGCTTGATTTCAAAGTGATTTGCCCGCACGATAGGCCTCACAATGCTAGGGCGTGCACCCTCCAAAGAAGGTTGGGCATATTCCATCATTGGTATGCGGCGCGGTATCTCCACATGTCTATCTTCACGACGTTCCTTCTCTTGATCATTCAACTGCCTCTCCATCAGTTCTTTTAGTCTCTGCTGCTGTCTTCTCCGCGGAAAGTTTTTTCGATTTCAGGATCAAACTCAAGCTCCACGTCAAGTGACTTTGGCATGCACTAGACAAGATATCTGGAATAAAATATGGAGTGTTAGCAAAAGAAAAATAAAATAACGCTAAAGAAAATGACTAAAAATAAAATTGTAGATTAACAGTTCCCCGGCAACGGCGCCAAAAACTTGATCGAGCAAAACTTGCACAGTAAAATCCCCAATAAAAATATGGTTTGTAAGCTCGAAAATTAATCGCAAGTGCACGATGTCAAGTAATAGTATAATGTAAGTGAGTACGAGTATCGTTCCACTGAGGACTGTATTTAACAATTATTCTTTTCAGTTATGAGATCTTTAGCAACGAAAATTTGATTGAGTAATTAATACTACTATGCTCAAAGAAAGATGTAAATAAAATGCTTTAATAAGTAATGAATGAGAATTAATATCTAAAATGTTGAGTAAAATTCAATGAGAAATGAATTTGTTGGGAATTTCGGTTCACCTACCCCTCGTTAATTAATTCATTCTTTCGATAGTCATTATATGCTTCCGACATGATTTCTTTTACAATTGAACACACTCTCTCGAGCTATGCCAAACTAATTCGACTCAATGAAGTAATTAAATGTCTTTAATTATTTATCAAGAGTGAATCGCATATCGATTTATGAAATCCCCTAGTTTTCGACCCTAAGGACTATGACTATCGACGCGTATCCAATTTCATATGTCTATTTAAATTTTAGATCCACGGATTATACTACTCGTTCCTAGCACAAGTTATTCTCTCGAACTCACTCGCAATATAAAAACGTTGTTAAATTTAGCTACGCTCTAACAACACGAAGAAAAACAATAGTATAATCAAGAATTACGCAACAATCGAATAAAAATTAATTCCAATCAAAGTTTGGGGTAGGCTCCCCTTAAATCCCAACAAATATTAAGGTTTAGCTACTAAAATTCATGATTGAAAATGAACAAAACAAAGTTGAAAAGATGAAATCCAAATTAGAAATACGAGAATTGACGAAAAACGTGAAGAACAACGCCCGGAAAACTTCAAATCTTCAATCCAAGCGCAAAGTGCTCTCTTCATCTTCTGGTGGCTGCTAAAATTATGTCTAAATAATCCCTAAATTCGTGCCTCCCTGCTTTCTATATCTTCCCTTCTCCAAAATAAGGTAAAAGATCGGACAAGAAATCTTGCCAAAATTAGGTGGCGCTCGGGCGGTAGAAAAGTATCGCTCGAGCGCCACACTCTCTGTAGAATGCCTGGAGTATGCGACTTCTGGCGCTCGGGCGGTAGAAAAATACCACTCGAGCGCCAATCTTCTGTAATTTCTTCCTTGTGGATCACTTTTAGCGCTCGGGCGGTAGAATTTCACCGCCCGAGCGCCACATCTTCTGTCCTTCTCTTCAGAAACTCGCTTCTTGCGCCTGATCGGTAGAAAATTACCGCTCGGGCGCCAACCTTTCTGTATACAATCTTGTTGGCTTAGCACTTGGCTCCGAGTTCCGTTTTTCCGGCCATTTTTGCTGCAAATTCGTCACATCCAAGTGAGACACGATCACATTCAAATGTTTACTCTAAAATGAACAAAATGTAAACGAAATGTACGCATGCACAATGCAAACACACAGAAACTAATGTAATAAAGCACGTAAAAATCACACATATCACACTGTCGTCTCCGGCCACCTCCATCGGTGCTACCTCCTCTTCCCCATGTTCTCTATCACCAAATGTAGGTAGTTATTCTGATCCTGAAGTCTGTCCATAGCGCTGTGGAGCTTCGAAATGTACCGATCCTGCCTGGCGCTGACGGGCCTGAGCAGCACGTCCTCTTTCTGTTTCTACTCTCTCTAGCAATTCTCTGTTCAGCGAAGCCAGACGCGCAATGCGAGCTGAATCGGTGGGTATCTGAAGAAGTTGTCTCTCAGCCAAGTCCAGATGATGAGCAAGTCGATGTAAGTCGGTCTCCAATATGTGCCTAATCTCACTAAGCTCCTGTTTTTCCAGCTTCTCCCTTGCCAGTTGCGCCCTCAAGGTTGCAATCTCCCTAACTTGATTATCTATGGTAAGCTGACGCATACGAAGAGCAGCCTGAGCGCGAGTACGTGGAGCAGCCATTTCCTAGGATAAAATGGAAGTAAAGCATCAAAATCGTATAAAGGATAGAAAGGCACAAATAAAGGGCACAATTAAAGTGGTCGTGGAAAAATTTTTGATTCTAAGAATTGCGAAGTGATTGAAGGGATAGATTTTTGAAATCTGTTCGAAATTTAGGAAACAGATGGAAGTTGATTTTCAAGAACAGATGAATGTTGGACTCAATTTGGGATGCACTAGAATTTTGCCAAAATTTGACTTTGTCAAATTTTGTCTGTCAAAATCCCAGTAGGATTATGAACCTTGTAGCTCTGATACCACTTAAATGTCACGCCCCGAGTCCGAAGCATCGGTGACATCCGGCATTGTTTAACAATTAAATTGAAAACAATAAAGCCTCATATCAAATAAAACCAGTCTTTTTCATAAAAAAATTATTGTCTTACAATGACAATGGAATAAAATACATCAGAGTTTCAAATAGCGGAAACGAAAGAAAAGCAAAATCTTGAGTTCTGATCTTGATCTCCGGTTCACCAACCGCAGAAGGCATCTTGCTCTTCCTCATCTAGTTGCTCCTCATTTTTATCTGAAATTTTTTAGGGGTGAGTGTTTTGGAAAACACTCAGCAAGTGGGGGTCGGTCGATTCCAAAGATACATATAGAACATAGTTTTCTTAAAACGTTCTTTTAACAGTTTTTCAAAACTTAATATTCTTAACTTATCAGGACAGAGACAAATCGATAAATGACAGAATTCATCAGATGATTCAGAACAATTCAGAAACCGATTAACTCAATTCAGAACAGAACATATCAGAACAGACAGAACACTGTTACTCATCTCATTTCCATGGTCAAATTGTCCCCAATATGTTAGTCTTCTAAGGGGTGAGGCCAGAACTCGGTTTTATACCCACCGGTGGGGGCCAGACAGAAATGGTTTTATACCCACCATTGGGGGCCAAACGGAAATGGTTTTATACCCACCATTGGGGGCTAGACAGAATCACTATTCTCGTCCCATTTCAACTTCGAATCGTAACAGTGCATCAGAATTCCGAAGTAACAGACAGAACTTTTCAGATTTTATGATTTCAGAGTTTTCATACGGACACAGCGGAATCAACGAATTTCGAAGCATAAAAGAGAACACATAATCGATCGAAATTTTAAATAGAACAGATAGCAATTTTTGAAAATGAAGACACACATACATGCATGTCATGATATACATATTCAAGTTTTAAAATACAAACGAATATATATCAAAAGCCCACTTACTTGATTTTTATACAAAGTTCTTTCTTGAAATTTCGGCAGCACTACGGCACAACTCCAACAAATACTGTCTTCCATCGGGGAGCCCTCCGGTACGGGTTAGAAAACTCTGGACTGCACAAAATCTTCCCTTCCTTTTCTTCCTTTACTTCGGCCGAATGGTTTAGGGAGAGGGGAAGAGAGGACCGAAATTTTAGAGGTTTGATGGTGTGCCTTCTCTCAACCATTTGAGTAGTATTTATAGGCACAAAAAAAACTCTCCACCTTGCCACCCCCTTGGCCGAATTCTTGGCCATCAAGAAAACCAATAATGGTGTGATTAATTGTAGACCAAAATTCCATATGTTTCTCCAAGTCCAAGAATAGCTATAATGGTGGGTTCAAAATTTCATGCATCCTTAAATGTCACCTTGGTTTTCTAAAGGGTCATTTCATGCATCATCAATATGTCTTAGTCCTTTAGCTCATCCCTTAGCTCCTTCATGGGTTTACTCAAAGGTTATTTCTTGCACACTTAATTTGTCCAAACTCTTGGCTCAACTTATAGCTCCCTTTTTGGTTTTGTTAGGACAAACTTGGTTGAGCTGCTTCGAGCTGACAGATCGTGTCCTTGAGCTGGGGTTTTACTCCTTTCGTGACAATTCTCCTATGGATGCGGTTATTTGCAGCTCGGCCTTCTGTTGAGCTAATCCTCGAGCTTTGAAGTTACTTCCACGAGTTACTAGCTGAAAATCTAAGTTCATAATTAAGTTTATAATTAGAATGAAAGTATTCTGATCTTAGATTAAGCTAAGTTTTAAGCTCGTGTATTTCTTACCTTATTTACTTGGGATCGTAAAATCTCGGGTTCTCACAGAATACACATGAATATTAATTGTTGAACGATGAAGACATATAATCGAGTTTTATATTTTTCTTGAATTGATTGTTGTTGGGCTATTTGATGTTATATATCGCGGCAGTTATGACTGTGTTTATATGATGACAATGATTTGTTAATTTTTGTTGAATTTTTTAGATACATCACAAGCCTCATGATCAAAGAAATAGTCAGATTTTATATATACTCGATATCAGGTACATGTTGACGTACGAGCATATTTTGTTATTGGTTAGTATTGATAAATACTATTGTGTTGGTCGATGGCAAATCACCTGATATTATATTTATTTTTGTTTATTATTGTTGATGTTGTTGGTTGTCATTGTTGGGAGACGTATCGTTGATGTTGTTCGTTCGACTATATTGCTGTCGCCGGAGTTGGGGTGCAACGTATCATTGATGTTTTTTGTTCGACGATATTTCTGTCGCCGAAGTTGGGGTACGACGTATCGTCGATGTTGTTCGTTTCACGATATTGCTGTCGCTGGAGTTGGGATGTGACGTATCGTTGATTTTGTCGTTGCAGTAGTATGAGAGTGATTTGTTGATGATTGATTGTCCAGAAACAGCAAAGGGGGTATTTCTGTTATGATTTCAGTTATATTTTATGTTATTGTTAATATAACTGAAATGTATTACGATGATTATTGTTGTGTATGCTCAACCTTTTGGGGCTATTTCTGTTGGAAAGGTTACATGACAATGCCGTGAGACATGATAGTGGTGACGGACTAGGTGTGTCTTGTTAAACAGTCCTGTAGTTGATAGTAGATTGAGACAGTATAGATTATAGTTTTAATTGAGTTGTATGAGTGTATTTATTATAGTTTTCCTACTACACTGATGTGGATAGTGTGGTGATTGCATTATTTTGTCGTATATGCATTATATTATTATGTCGTTGAAAAGAAAAATTTTATGCGAATGACGTCACATGTTGTATGATTACGTGACGAGGTTTTGCTCCACAAAAAATCCATTCTTGAACCTTGTGAAGAGGATGATAAATCAACTCCAAAGGGTAAGGAAGTGGAACCCATAACTTGCGAAGTGGAGGATCAATAGACAGTGTCACCACCATTCCCTCATGCATTGAAAAATACAAACAAATTAAATTTGAATTCTGATATATATGATATTTTTAAACAAGTAAAAGTTAATATTCCTTTATTAGATGCAATAAAGCAGGTACCATCATATGCCAAATTTTTGAAAGACGTGTGCACTGTGAAACGAAAATTGAATGTGAAAAAAAAAGCATTTTTAGCCGAGCAAGTAAGTGCAATCATTCAAAATAATAATACTTTGAAATACAAAGACCCTGGTTGTCCTAATATTTCATGTATTTTTGGAGAACAAAAGATTAAAAAAGCTCTGCTTGATCTTGGAGCTAGTATGAATTTACTTCCATATTCAATTTATCAAGAAGTCAATCTAGGCGAGTTAAAACCTACTTCGGTAACACTTTTACTTGCCGAAAGATCTGTTAAAATTCCAAGAGTTATTGTAGAAGATGTGTTGGTCCAAGTTGATAACTTTGTATATCCTGTCGATTTCATAGTTTTGATACACAACCTATCGAAGTTTGTAATGCAATTCCTATAATTTTGGGTCGTCCATTTTTAGCAACTTCTAATGCTCTAATAAATTTCAAGAATGGAATAATGAAGTTGTTATTTGGTAACATGACCTTGGAGGTTAATGTTTTTAATATTTGTAAGCAACCAGATGACAAAGGAGATGAAAGTGAAGATAAAAATCTTATTGAAACTCTTGTGGAAGAAAACATTCAAGAAGGAAGTACTCGTGACCAATTAGATATTTGTTAAATTGATAATGTTAAAGAAAATATTGAAATTAATCTTGATGATTCTATCATGTTTCACTCGTTACTAGGATCAGATAATGAATTTGAGGCAAAATATGAGAACAAAGGTGAACCACCTATATTGGAGTAAAACCCTTGCCAGAAGAATTGAAGTATACATTTCTTGGAGAAGATGAAACTTATCCAATGGTAATATCTTCCAAACTAGCAAGTGATCAAGAAGGTAAATTAGTTGATATGCTTAAAAGACAGCAAAATGCAATTGGTTGAACAATAAAAGATCTCAAGGGCATTAATCCACAAATTTGCACTAACAAAATTAACTTAAAAGAAAATGCTAAAACATCTCTGAAACGTCATGCCCTTTTTATTACTTTAAAAGTACTAGAATTTTTTTTTTAATAATATTTCGGCCAACTCAATTAATACATGAAAATATTTTTATAAAATATTTTGCCCTTTTTAAAATAAAACCTCAATCAACTAGTATTTCAAAATTCGAGTGAAATAGTCGTAACGTAACATCGTCTACTGTTTTACCAAACCTAAAAAGCAATAATTTGAGAAGTATAGCTCATACTAAACCTCCCAAAAATCTCTCAAAAGCATAAATAAATAGTCTTAAAAATCTTTAACTTAAATCAGTAATCATAAAGCGTAATGCGGAAAAGTAGCGCTGGTCCTCGGGTTGTGTGCGCCTTCAGTCCAGTCAAATCACTCATCAAGTCCTCCCTCAATACCACCTGAATCCATCACACCTAGTGAGTCTAAAGACTCAACACACCATAATCTTTATAACGAGTAATACGTAATACAGTCAACATATAACGGTGAAAAATACTTGTACTTATAATATCGTTTTCATGAAGAGGCATAAACATAAACATTTTCGTAAACATTTTCCTGATGCATAAAACTTTAAACATAGACATTTTCGTAAACCTTTTTATGATGCATGAACTTTAAATAGAAACATTTTCATGACGATGTATCAACCATAAGCATAAACATTTTCATGACATGCATAACATAAACCCTAACCTTTTCCTTTTCCTCAACATGACATGACATAAACATTTTTCCTTTTTTCCTTTGTTGAAATCAGATCGTTAATTGTGACTTTCCTCAATCCTCAAAAGTCGATGGATCCATCTACATGTAACCACAGTACTGGGCGGCGGGAGACACCAGCAACACTCTCACCGGTCAACTGGGCCCTGGCCTATCATGATCGAATAGAAATACGATCGTCGGGACTCCCTCTGGGGCCTTCTCCCATAAATGGGCTCCCTCTGGGTCTTTCTCCCCTCACGATATTCTCATTCTTACCTCAAACCTCATATCCTCATAACCTCATATTCGCAATAATGGAAACACGATCAACGGGCTCCCACTGGGACCATCACCCTCACGACATCGCCATCATTAACGAATTAGTCACAATCACTTCACTTCCTTCAACATTTATATTCTCACCACTTTATAAAAATCATGCATAACATAACATTTTGTTTTTGAAACCGAGCATGCAATATGTCTTTTAAATGTTTTCCTTAAATCATAAAATCCCTTAAACATTTAAAAATCATAATTTAATCATGAACATTTCATAAACATTTAAAAATAATCATATTAACATAAAAACAGTATTTAGGGCACTGCCATGACCTGTACTAATTTCGCGGTGTAAAAAGACCGTTTTACCCCTGGACTCGACATTTTACGTTTTCGACTTTTTTCTTGATTTCATGACTCTAAAATGTCCCAAATATTTATTTAAGCTTACAAGAATTTTTCCATAATTTTATTTGGCTTAAAACTTAGACTTTTTTATTTATCTTTAATTAATTGTTTTAACTATGTTTTAATCACGAAAAATACCAAACTTTAATATAAAATTCCTAAATTCTAAATTTAGTCTTTTCATATTATTTTAGCCCTTATGGACCAAGACTCGACCCCCGTGAGTCGTTTTCCAATTTTTCTTCTTATTATAAATCCTAATTTGACACCTAAACTTCGATCCCGAGCCATCTCTTTTTTATCGAGTTACCATCGAACCATAATGAACCAGAACCTGCCAAACATGCTGGAGTACCCTACTGGACCTAGGAAACTCACGGAAACCTCACCCAAAGCCAAAAACGAAGCACCCCAATTCACTCCTATTCTGGCCGAGGACTCCCCTTATAGCTAGGACTCTTCTTGTGCGTCCAGGCTCCTACCCGTGAGCCCAGACCCTGAACCAGTCACTCACCAACCTTCCTAGGACTCTAGTAAAACTCTAGTGCAACGCCTGGACCCGGCCCTTGAACCACAGACCGAGCCTCCTTCCCTGCACGAGCGGCGCAACCCTGCGCGCTGTGCTTGTATCTCATGGGCAGAGTCCTAGCATGGCTAGGACTCCTTCCCCCGCCCCTAGCTCGAGTCCTAGCCTGGCTAGGACTCTGCCCTTTACCCTTATTAGCCCCTGACCAAGCCCTGAACCCAAGCCAAGGCCAGCCCTCCCCCTTGTGCATGAAACCCGAGCCCTCCCCCTTGACAGCAACTCGCGGTTGCTTGTTCTTGTTTCTGCCGATTTTTGTGGTGTTTAGGGTGTGTTTGTGTGACTCTAAAACAGGTGTAAACCATTCTTGATACTTCCTTATGTCAAGGCAGCCCCTTAACCAAACAATATACAAGTTGTTGGATTCAAAAATCATGTTTTCTCATGTATACATGCCATATACCGAAAATTCTGAAAAATATTTCATGTTCTTCATGCACACAATAATTCAATCAATAATATGATATGATGGATGAGAAAAGGAGATGTATGGCGTGCCTTTGCGTTAAATACGCTCGAATATCCTCTGACGACGAAGAACGGAGTGAAACCTTGGCTATCTTTCCCTTGGAACCCTTCGAAAACCCCTTCTATTTGGTGGTGTTGTGTCGTGTGTGTTGTGGGTTGAGAGGAAAGAATTTCAGAGTATTAAAAGTGGGAGGCGTGAGTTTTATGGTTGCATGGTGTAGGGTTTTTAAGTATTTATAATAATAAATAGCTAATTAATTACTAATAACGCTTTAGGCCTAACATGGAAAAAATTAAGCCCATTAGTCTTAATTAGAATTAAATAAAATATTAGCAAAGTTTTGGTAAAAATAGTTTGTGAATTAAATAGCCGGGTCGTCAAAAAATTCGTATTTTTGTTGAAAAACCAACCCCGATAAAATTTACTTCCCGGCGTATTGAATCACCTCAAAACCCCTTATTTTCAAAAATAATAAACAGCATCACCCATATTTTAAATAATTAAAAACAATTATTTAATAAAAACATTTTCTATTTTTCAGCCCTCGGTCTCCGTTCCTCGATCGCAACTTGAATAACCTTTAAAAATACATTTTAATGCAACAATGTAGAAAATATATTTTTAACATACCATTATGCACAACATAATTAATTCATGCAACTAAAACATTTAATTAAAAATACAGGAGAATTTAATAATTTATATGCATGTGGTTCGCGTGGACCTTTAAATTTTCGGGACGTTACAATCTCAACAACCACAAAGGAGATTAAATCAACGCATGAAAGATGTTGTGAAAACTGTAGTTCTCAAACTACTCGGTGTTGGAATTATCTACCATATTTCTGATAGTAAGTGGGTAAGTCCAACACAAGTAGTTCCAAAAAAAATATTGGATCATAGTGATAAAAAAATAAAAAAGGTGAATTGTTAACAAGTCGAGTCCCATCTAGTTGGTAGATGTGTATTGATTATAGAAAATTAAATGACGCCACTAGAAAAAAATCATTTTCCATTACCATTTTTGGATCAAATTTTAGAAAGAGTAGCAGACATCCCTACTACTGCTTTCTTGATGGATATTCAGGCTATTATCAAATTCCCATTATACTCGAAGATCAATATAAAACTACATTCACATATCTATTTGGAACATTTGCATTCAGAAGGATGTAACTTGGTTTATGCAATGCCCCAACAACATTTCGAATATATATGCTAATAATTTTTAGCGACATAGTTAAAATTTGTTTGGAGATTTAGATTCATGATTTAACTGTTTTTGGGAATACATTTGATAATTGTCTTGAAAAATTGGAAAAAGTTTTAAAAAGATGTGAGGAAAAATGTGTTATTTTAAACTGGGAAAAATGTCATTACATGATTACTTCTGGATTGTTTTGGGACATGTTGTGTCATCTCATGGAATTGAAGTTGATAAAGCAAAAAATGATGTCATTGCCAATTTACCTAATCCAAAAACCATTAAAGAAATTTGCTCGTTTTCGGGACATGCTGGATTTTATAGGGAGTTTATAAAGGACTTGTGGCGCCCCAAACCTCGCCACGTAATCATGCAACATGTGACGTCATATGCATAAAATTTTTTCTTTTCGACGACATAATAATATAATGCATATACGATAAAATAGTGCAATCACCACACTATCTACGTCAGTGTAGCAGAAACAGTATAATAAATACACACATACAACTCAAATAAGACAATGAACCATACTGTCTCTATCTACTATTAACTACAGGACTGTTTGACTAGACACACCTAGTGCTTCACCACTATCCTGTCTCACGCACAGTCCTGTAACCTGCCCAACAGAAACAACCCTCAAAGGGTGAGCATATACAAAATCATCATCGTAATACAGAACAGTTATATTAACAACATAAAATATAACTGAAATCATAATAGAAATACCCCCTTTGCCGTTTCTGGACAATCGGCCAACAACAACATCAACAACATCACAATGCAACAACATCGACGATACGTCTCACCCCAACATCGGCGACAGCAATATCGTCGAACGAACAACAATTTCGACGATACGTCGCACCCCAACACAGGCGACAGCAATATCGTCGAACGAATAACAACATCAACGATACGTCGCACCCCAACACCGGCGACAGCAATATCGTTGAACGAACAACATCAACGAGACGTCTCCCAACAACGATAACCAACAACATCAACAATAATAAACAACAAATATAATACCAAATCACCCAAATCCAGTGATTTATCGTCGTTCAACACAATAGTATTCATCAATACTAAACAATAACAACATATGCTTGTACGTCAACACGTACCTGATAATCGAGTATATATACAATCTGGCTATTTCTTTGATCCTGAGGCTTGTGATGTATCTAAATAATTCAACAATAATTATCAGATCATTGTCACCGTATCAACACAGTTATAACAGCCTCAATATATAAAATCAAATAGCCCAACAACAATTAATTCAAGAAAATATAAAACTCGATTATAAATTCGTATTGTTCAAAAATTTAATAATTTGGTGCATTTAATTCACAATACTACCATCAAATACACCCTAATTAATTAACTTCAAATAATAGGCTATTTTACAACATCCGTCAAATTACGAAAACTTTATATCAACGTGTAGCCTATACTTCGTAGACTCCGAATATATAATCAGAATTAATAACAACTGACAAACAACTCTTCAATCTCAGCCCAACGATTAAAAATCCCTATTTAAAACAAATTAGGAATAATTCAAAACAACAACACAATAATCTTCTCTACTTCGTTAAAATCATACACTATTCAACAATCTTCAATTTCAGTGTAATTTAACAATTTATCAGATTTATTTCAGAAATCGACGAATTTCAAACATCACCAAAACTATAAAATTTATACCTCAAATTGAAGACCTCATGTCAACGATTCCAGAACTGAAGTCGGTTCATCGATTGGATAAACCGATAAGTCGCACGATCGAAAAGAAAATCTAAAAAAATCTTCTGTCTCCGTTTCTCTCACCTCTCGTTCACTGTACACGAATTTTGATTCATTTCATTTCATGTGAAATGAAATCACCGCCTCAAATTTTAATATTTTACATATATATATATATTTTTAAATATTATATTATATTATATTAATAAAATAATATAATATAATATAACATTTAATATTTAACATTTTAACACCGGTATATCCCTTTAGACCCGTCAAACGATCAAATTTTCCAAAACTCAAAACATGGAACTTCTATATCTTCCAGTTTTCTACGTTATATCCAAATTTCAAATCATTTGTACTTCATATGACCAAAATATGTCATATTTCATTCTTTAAAAATCATTAATTATTTAGTAATCTCACATTACTAAATCAACAACTTGTAATATTTACTTCAGGCATTACATTTCTACCCCCCCTTAAATGAATTTCGACCCCGAAATTAATCAACAACAGTAATAAAATGCATAAATAACAGATACGTCATACCATCAGAATAAGTAGGGGTAGAGCTCTCTCATATGCCGCTCTGTCTCCCAAGTGGCCTCTTCGACACCTCTGTGCTCCCACTGAACCTTCACCATCGGTATAAGCTTACTACGAAGCCTCCGTTCAGATCGATCCAAAATACAAACTGGTCTCTCAACATAAGACACATCAGGATCTAACTGAACCTCAGAAATATCCAATATATGTGAAGGATCCGGCTCATACTTTCGCAACATCGACACATGAAACAAATCATGAATACCAGATAAAGATGGAGGTAGAGCCAATTGGTAAGCCAAAGCGCCTATCCGTTGCAATATCTCATACGGACCAACATACCTCGGTGCCAACTTTCCTTTTATACCAAATCGCACAGTGCCACGAAAAGGAGAAACTTTCAAAAATACTCGATCTCCCTGCTGAAAATCTAAGGGTCTTCGTCTTTTATTGGCATAGGCGGCCTGTCTATCTTGAGCTGCTTTCAATAGTTGCTGTATCAACTTTACTTTCTGTTCCATCTCATGAATCATATCAGGACCGATAACTGCAGCTCGATCAACATCATCCCAGTATAACGGAGATCTACAACGTCTCCCGTACAATGCCTCAAATGGAGTTATCTGAATACTACTCTGATAACTATTGTTATACGCAAACTATACCAATGGAATAGATGACTGCCAAACAGATTTAAAATCCATAACATACGCACGCAACATATCCTCCAGCGTCTGAATAGTATGCTCAGTCTGACCATCTGTCTGGGGATGATAAGTCGTACTCAATCTCAACTCTGTCCCCATCGCAGTCTGCAATCCTTCCCAAAAATGAGAAGTAAATCGAGGATCTCTATCAGAAATAATAGACACTGGAATCCCATGCAACCGTACAATCTCTCGTATATACAACTGTGCCATCGTCAAGTACGTACTACTCATGCTATAGGGTATAAAATGTGCAACTTTCGTCAATCGATCAACAATCGCCCAAATAGCATCAATAGTTCCAGTGCTTCTTGGCAAATGAGTCACAAAATCCATCGATATGTGCTCCCATTTCCAAGTCGGCACTTCTAAATTCCTCAATTCACCTCCCGACCTTCTCCTCTCAGCTTTGATCTGTTGAAAATTAAGACATCGACGTACAAAATCAATCACATCACGTTTCATTTCCTTCCACCAAAACTGAGAGCGTAGATCCTTATACATCTTCTTGCCACCAGGGTGGATAGAATATCGACTACAATGTGCACGCCGCAACAGGCCCTGGCGCAACTCAGATATATCAGGAACTACCCATCTATCATTCATCCTCAAACTGCCATCATCGGCCACTCTAAAACGAGTATCTTGTTTCTGAGAAACTAACTCCCTCCATCGCTGAACTCTCTCGTCTGTCATCTGTGCATCACGAATACAACAATATATATCAGGTTAAGCTAATAAGGTAGATACCTGGATAGGAGTCGTCGAGATATCAAAATCATATCCCAAGGAACAACAAGACATCATCATAGCTGATAAACGACTCACATCCTCTGCAGTACAACTCACTTTACGGCTCAATGCATCAGCTGTAAGATTGGCTCGACCAGGATGATATTCAATTTCACAATCATAATCTTTCAGCAAATCTAACCATCGTCTCTGTCTCATATTCAACTCTGTCTGGGTAAACAAAAATCTCAAGCTCTTATGATCAGTATAAATCGTAAACGAGGTACCATATAAATAGTGTCGCCATATCTTCAAGGCAAAGATAATGGCTGCCAACTCCAAGTCATGCACAGGGTACCTTGTTTCATGTGGTTTCAGCTGTCTCGAGGCATATGCCACAACATGTCGATCCTGCATCAAAACACATCCCAAACCATGTAATGATGCATCAGTATAAACAACAAACCTCTCATTTTCTGTAGGAATTGATAACATCGGTGCAGTCGTCAGTCGGTGCTTCAACTCCTGAAAACTCCTCTCACATGCTTCAGACCACTGAAATCGCACACCTTTCTGAGTCAACCGTGTCAAAGGCCTAGCAATCTTTGAAAATACCTCGATAAATCGACGATAATAACCTGCTAAACCCAAGAAACTAAGAATCTCAGGTACAGATGTAGGTGCAGACCACTGTAACACGGCTTCGACCTTCGTTGGATCAACAGAAATCCCATCTCTCGATATAACATGACCCAAGAAGACCACTCGATCCAACCAAAACTCACACTTACTGAGTTTGGCATACAACTGTCTATCTCGCAACACCTGTAACACTGAACGCAAATGCCCTGCATGCTCAGCCTCACTCCTGGAATATATCAATATATCATAAATAAACACAATAACAAATCGATCGAGATAAGGTTGAAATACCCTATTCATCAAACTCATGAACACAGCTGGAGCATTCGTCAACCCAAACGGCATAACCAAAAACTCATAATGCCCATATCTGGTCCTGAATGCTGTCTTCTGAATATCCTCCTCTCTAACTCGTATTTGATGATATCCTGACCTCAAATCAATCTTCGAATATACCGAGGTTCCCTGCAACTGATTAAACAAATCATCAATACGAGGGAGGGGATATTTATTCTTAATCGTTACCTTATTCAGCTGTCGATAGTCAATACAAGGCCGCATCGTTCCATCTTTCTTTCTCACAAATAAGACTGGTGCACCCCAAGGCGATACACTAGGGCGAATGTATCCCATGTCCAACAAGTCCTGCAACTGGGCTTTCAACTCTCTCAACTCTGCTGGTGCCATTCTGTAAGGAGTACCAGAAATAGGGGAAGTACCTGGCATCAACTCAATCCCAAACTCCACCTCACGAATTGGTGGGAAGCCTGGAATCTCATCAGGAAATACATCGGCAAACTCAGCAACTACTGGTATCTCCTCTATTCCCACCTTCTTCTTCTTCTCTGTCACATCTACAGCATAAATAAGATAACCCTCATGTCCATGCTCCAATAACCGAGACATCCGGATAGCAGATACCAACGGAACACGGGGACGAGAACCCTTCCCATAAAATGTCCAACGCTCTTTCTCATCTGTATAAAAGTATACTACCCGGTGATAACAATCAACCGTCACACCATATCTCTTCAGCACATTAATTCCCAAAATACAATCAAAATCAGTCATCTCTAGAATAATCATATCAGATCTCAGCTCATAGCCTTCATAAGAAATAATACCATATGATATCATAGATACAGCTGATATATCAACTCCAGAAGGTGTCGAAACAGAAAGAGGCATAGACAATGGAGACGAGCGCATATGATGCTCAACCACAAACCTCTTCGATATAAAAGTATGCGAGGCACCTGTATCAATAAGAATATAAGCAGGATAAGAACACAAATAACACTTACCCGCTATCATCTCCTCTCGTGCCTCCTCTGCCTGCTCCCGGGTCAAAGCATACACTTGTGCCTGAGGCGGACCAGCTTCCTGCATACGTGGCTGTCCTCCACAAGGTCGTGGTGTAAACTGCTGAGGCTGTCGTCCTCCTCTCTCTGAGGATCTACCTCTAGCACTCCTAGGCTCTCGCTGTCCCTCACGACTAGGACACTGTCTCGCCAGATGACCAACACCGCCACACTCAAAACAGGTGATCTCGGTCTGTGTACACTCTCTGATCAGATGAGGTCCCCCACAACGATAACATCTCACTGCTCTGGACTCTCCTCTCTGCCCCTGAACAGACTGAGAACTGCCCCCACGACTCTCAACACGTCGTGAATCAAATCGACGTTTCCCAGATGATGCTGAAGAAGAAGATGAACCATTTTGATATTTAAAAGACTGTCCCTGAGGTCGCAATGACTCCCTAGTCGGCTCTGATAATCGTCCCTGAGCCCCATACTCCTGCATAACTAACTGAGCCATCTCAGCCCTCGTCACTGCATCCTCAAATGATACCGGGTTGTTTGATTGCACACGATCAAATAACTCTAACTTCAACCCTTTCAAGAAATGCCTCATCTTAGCATGAACATTCGTAGCAATATGTGGCACATATTTCAACAATACAGAATATCGAGTCTCATACTCAGCAACAGACATACTACCCTGTCTCAAATCCTCAAATTCTTTCTCTTTCTTTTGTCTGGATACTATAGAAAAATATTTATCAAGAAAACGAGACCGAAACACATCCCAATCAACAGTAAGGCCCTGAGCTCTCAATCCGGCCTCAGTCGTCTGCCACCACAATAGTACATTCCGCGAAAGCTGAAATGTAGCCAATCGTAACCAAGCAGACCTAGCACACGGTGCAGTCACAAATATCTTCTCTATCCTCTCAATCCACTCCTCTGCTCGCTCACCGGTCTCAGAACTATCAAATCTCGGCGGAAGATAACTGCTGAACTGTGCCAAAGTCAACTTACCAAGCAATAAAGGCTGATCTGCTGGTGCCTGTCTCATAGGAGGAGGTGGCAATGGATTTATCTGTCCAAATCCACTGTCAACCTCGTTTATTTCCTCGTGTGGATGTACCTGTTCTCTAGCTGCCATCACTGAAAATCAAATTGTTAATCATATCATTTAACAATTACAATCCAGTTATTATCATCACACCTTTCGCACGAAAGCACACGCAACTAAAGAACAATCAATCATATCGAGAAATAATCAATAACAAGTCAAATGCACATACACACACAGATAATATCGTCATCCAACTCCCTCATCACAAACCCAAATCCTAACCATCCCAGACATCTAACATATGCTCTGATACCACCAAATGTGGCACCCCAAACCTCGCCACGTAATCATGCAACATGTGACGTAATATGCATAAAATTTTTTCTTTTCGACGACGTAATAATATAATGCATATACGACAAAATAGTGCAATCACCACACTATCTACGTCAGTGTAGCAGAAACAGTATAATAAATACACACATACAACTCAAATAAGACAATGAACCATATTGTCTCTATTTACTATTAACTACAGGACTGTTTGACTAGACAAACCTAGTCCTTCACCACTATCCTGTCTCACGCACAGTCCTGTAACCTGCCCAATAGAAACAGCCCTCAAAGGGTGATCATATACAACAATCATCATCGTAATACATAACAGTTATATTAACAACATAAAATATAACTGAAATGATAATAGAAATACCCCCTTTGCCGTTTCTGGACAATCGGCCAACAACAACCTCAACAACATCACAATGCAACAACATCGATGATACGTCGCACCCCAACACCGGCGACAGCAATATCGTCGAACGAACAACAACATCGACGATACGTCGCACCCCAACACCGGCGACAGCAATATCGTCGAACGAATAACAACATCAACGATACGTCGCACCCCAACACCGGCGACAGCAATATCGTTGAACGAACAACATCAACGAGACGTCTCCCAACAACGATAACCAACAACATCAACAATAATAAACAACAAATATAATACCAAATCACCCAAATCCAGTGATTTATCGTCGTTCAACACAATAGTATTCATCAATACTAAACAATAACAACATATGCTTGTACGTCAACACGTACCTGATAATCGAGTATATATACAATCTGGCTATTTCTTTGATCCTGAGGCTTGTGATGTATCTAAATAATTCAACAATAATTATCAGATCATTGTCACCGTATCAACACAGTTATAACAGCCTCAATATATAACATCAAATAGCCCAACAACAATTAATTAAAGAAAATATAAAACTCGATTATAAATTCGTATTGTTCAAAAATTTAATAATCTGGTGCATTTAATTCACAATACTACCATCAAATACACCCTAATTAATTAACTTCAAATAATAGGCTATTTTACAACATCCGTCAAATTACGAAAACTTTATATCAACGTGTAGCCTATACTTCGTAGACTCCGAATATATAATCAGAATTAATAACAACTGACAAACAACTCTTCAATCTCAGCCCAACGATTAAAAATCCCTAATTAAAACAAATTAGGAATAATTCAAAACAACAACACAATAATCTTCTCTACTTCGTTAAAATCATACACTATTCAACAATCTTCAATTTCAGTATGATTTAACAATTTATCAGATTTATTTTAGAAATCGACGAATTTCAAACATCACCAAAACTATAAAATTTATACCTCAAATCGAAGACCTCATGTCAACGATTCCAGAACTAAAGTCGGTTCGTCGATTGGATAAACCGATAAGTCGAACGATCGAAAAGAAAATCTAAAAAAATCTTCTGTCTCCGTTTCTCTCACCTCTAGTTCACTGTGCACGAATTGTGATTCATTTCATTTCATGTGAAATGAAATCACCGCCTCAAATTTTAATATTTTTTATATATATATATATATATATTTAAATATTATATTATATTATATTATATTAATAAAATAAAATAATATAATATAACATTTAATATTTAACATTTTAACACCAGTGTATCCCTTTAGACCAGTCAAACGATCAAATTTTCCAAAACTCAAAACATGGAACTTCTATATCTTTCAGTTTTCTACGTTATATCCAAATTTCAAATCATTTGGACTTCATATGACCAAAATATGTCATATTTCATTCTTTAAAAATCATTAATTATTTAGTAATCTCACATTACTAAATCAACAACTTGTAATATTTACTTCAGGCATTACAGGACTTTAGTTTAATAACTAAACTAATTTGTAAGCTCTTAACAAAAAACGTTTAATTTCAGTGGACTCATGAATTTCAAATTGCTTTTGATAAAATCATTTGACATTTAACATGAGGTATTATGCAACCTCCTGATTGGTCTTTACAATTTGAAATCATGTGTGATGCAAGTGATTATGCCGTCGGTGTAGTATTGGACCAAAGAAGCAATGGTAAGCCTTGTGTGATATAATATGCAAGTAGAACTTTAAACAATGCTCAAATGAATTATTCCATAACTGAAAAAGAACTACTTGCTGTCAATTTGCATTAGATAAATTTCGTTCTTATTTGATTGGATCAACGACTATTGTGTTTACTGATCATTCTGCTATTAGATATTTATTGGCCAAACATGATTCAAAGCCACGACTGAGACGATCGATTTTGTTGCTCCAAGAATTTGACATTGTAATCAAAAATAAAAAAAGGAACCGAGAATGTCGTAGCAGATCATTTATCGAGACTAGTAACAGGATCATCTTGTGAAATGCCACAAATGGATGATAATTTTCGCTATTAACATATATTTTCAGTTACTACTACACCTTGCTTTGCTAACATAGTAAATTTTCTGGAAAAATGACACCGCAGTGGAGTTTCCAAGATAAAAGAAAATTTTTTAATGAGGTCAAAAAACTTTTATTGGGGTGATCCGTATCTGTTCAAGTATTGTCCAGATCAAATTTTTCGATGATGCATACCCGACAATGAGTTAAGTAGTGTCATTAAATTTTGTCATTCAGAAGCACGCGAAGGACATTTTTCTTCAATGAAAACGACTATAAAAATCTTGCAATGTGGATTTTATTGACCCACTTTATTTAAATACACCAATGAAATCTGCAAGATCTGTGAAAATTGTCAAAAATTGGATACAATTTCAAAAAGAAACATGATGCATTTGAATCTTATCATTGAAATTGAAATATTGGACTGTTGGGGAATTGATTTTATGAGACCTTTCCCACCGTCATTTGTATATTTCTATATTTTAGTTGCAGTTGATTATGTTTCAAAATTGTTAGAGGAAATTCCATGTTGAATAAATGATCATAAAATCGTCATCAAATTTTTGAAAAAAAATATTTTTAGTAGATTTGGAATTCCTCGAGCCATTATAAGTGATGGAGGAACTCACTTTGATAATAAACCATTTGCTTCATTATTGAAAAAAATATGGTATTACTCACAAAGTAACTACTCTTTATCATCCTCAATCAAATGGACAAGTTGAATTAGCTAATAGGGAGATAAAGCAAATTTTGGAAAAAACTGTTAATCTAAATAGAAAAGATTGGTCTCTGCGACTTAATGATGCACTTTGGGCATATTGAACAGCTTTTAAAGCATCATTGAATATGTCTCTCTATAGGTTGGTTTATGGAAAACATTGTCATTTGCCTGTGGAATTGGAACATGAAACATATTGGACGATCAAAACTTTTAATTCCATGGTGCAAACCAAATTGCGCAAATTGCAACTTAATGAACTTGATGAACTCAGAAATGACGCGTATGAGAATTCAAGTATTTATAAAGCCAAAATCTAATCATTTCATGATAGAACAATTCTTATAAAATCATTTGAAATTGGTTAAAAAATTTTGCTATATGATTCTCGACCTCACATATTCCCGGGAAAATTACGATCAAGATAAACAGGCCCATATGTTGTAAACATTTGTCCTTTTATGGAGTTGTGAAAATTGAAAATCCTAAAAATAGTGATGTTTTTAAGGTAAATGGACAAAGTCTTAAACAATTTTTAGAAAAAGAAATCTTTCAAGAAGAGTTTTTTTCTCTTTCCGATCCTTGATTTTTTTGTGTTGCATTTAATTTTTTTGTTTTATTTGAGGTTACATAATCTTTATATTTTCCCGATTAAATGGCGGATAACGGTACTCCGTGACTCTCATTGTAACGTACCGTACTTTTAAACTACTTAAAATTTGCGGAAAAATAAAAATTTTCATAAATGAATCGTGAACCTTCAAAATTCGATAAAACGAAATGTCCAACCCCAAAGTAGTTACATAAAAGATCTCAAAGTAAAGTTTGTCAAAGGTATTTGCTTAAAATCTCATAATCAGTAACATAAATTAGAGTACTTTTAAACATTTCTTAAAACTTAAAACTTGGCGGTCCTCGGGTTTAGCCTCCCGCCTAGTCCAAGCCAGCTCACTGGTCCACATCTCTCGTCTCCTCAAATGCATTCTCACCTGCATCGATCAAGTCTAATGAGTCTAAAGACTCAACACGTATAAACTTGAAGTAGCAAGTAATACGTAATAAAATCACATGCAACTTTAAAATAGAACATACATACTTGAACTTTAACATGTGTGTAAAAGCTTGATCTTACATACTTTTTGTAGACGTGCCATAACGTAAAAATTTTCTTAAACATGCTTGCATACTTGTACATACTTGAACATACATAACTTTATCATTTTGCATAGAGTTATGTTTCAAAGCAAGTGACCCATACATAAATTCGCCTGATCAAACTAAACCACAGTACTGGGCTGACATGGAAAATGCACTGGCATATACATGAGATCTCCATTCATGTTTTAACGGGTGGATTGGTCCCTGGTCATGATTTACTGCTTTCCAATCCTGATCTAAACCCGTTCATGATTTAACGGGGTGGATTGATCCCTGGTCATACTTTACTGCTTTTCAATCCCATACATAAATTGGTCACAAGACATTTAGCATACCTCAAAAACTTAAAAGTATTTTCTTTGCACCTCGACATACTTACTTACTTGGCGTTGGGGGATTCGTTGATCTCGCTTGGGGTCACTGCTGCACAAACTAACATGATTGCATGCACATAACTTTCATAGCTTAGACGTAGGTACTCATGCTCACCACCGAAGTAATTAAATAGCTTATGACATTCTAGATCACTTGGGATTGGACCTCGTTTAATCATACTAACCATGACATCAAACCCCGAAACAAGCTCTAAAGTGATGTGTGAACATTTCCCAAAAATAAAAGACATGAACTCACTATTAAACTTGAAAAGACGGAAGAACCCAAACCCTCTAACAGATAGGGCCACGCTCGGGTGGTAAAACTTTACCGCTCGAGCACCAGGTCTACTGGAAAGAACACTCGGACAAAAAGAGTGGTGCTCGGGCTCCGAGCAAACTGGACTCCGCGACTCAGAAACTTAAGCTCTCCAATTTCGATTACACAGACAGTGAACAACGCCTTGAGACTCATCCTAGGACGCTATGGCACTGACTCGGCTCAACAAAACGTTCCGAACGACGACGCACACCAAACAAGCAACAAATCCGTAAACTCAAATTTTTGACGCCAATTGATTCCTATGATTTCTAATGCAACCAACGACTATCAACACGAAACGAAGCATCAAAACTCATCCCAAACTCATACAACATATACCTAAACACAGCAGCGATCACCCGACGGTTCCCAACGAAGCCTGCACCAAAAAAACTTCGAGAACACATCAATAGCATAATTTTAGAAAACGCAGTTTGAGCAGTCCCACAAAAAACACCATAACTCACTCAATTTTTATCCAAATATTTTGAATTTTATATCAAATCAAAGATATAAAAAATTTCTACGTTTCATATGTTAAAAGTTTTCTCAAATTCTCGATCGAAAAAACGCAGTTTTCAAAATATATTGAAAAACGAAAATTTAGATCTAAAAATTATTCCAAAACTGATCCAACCAATTCTCTGCTCAAACTATGAACATCATACATGAATTTTACGCATAATAAGAATCAACATAAATAATATGACAAGATCGACAGAGGAAAAACAGAATATACGTGCCTTTTGATAATTGAAAATACCGAAACGACGATACCGACACGAGAAGGATGCGAGAGACGATCCGGGACAAACGTGGCGCTAAATTCCTTGAAGAAAACTCTCGAAGAGGTGCTGGAAAAGAAGGGGAGGGGCGGCTGCTCTCTTGGGGAAAGAACCCTAGGTTTTTCTTGCTCTCAAAAATATAAAATCTGAAACGTAATTGTGTATGTGTGTTTTAATCCGATTTTTAGTGTGTGTAAAAGTGTGTGTGCGTTGGATTGTGTGTGTGTGTTGATTTAATTAGGGAAAATTTATTGCTTAAATAACTAATTAAAGTGCTAATAAAAAAAATACTAACTCCATTAACAATTTAATCAAAATAGTAAGTTACTACACACTCTAATGAAAATCATTTAATTAAAATAGAACACACAATTGCTAATTTTAAAAGTTTTAAACTCTTAAATAACTAAATAAATTAATTAGGCCTTTAAAATACTAAAACTTAGAAATCATTAAAAATTCCTCAATCCTAACTTAAAATAAATTACCATGTTTTAAAAATTGACAAACTCGTCGTCGGTCTCTTTTCCCCGATCCCGCATCGAATAATCGTCTGAAACATGAAACTCAAGAAAAGATTTTAACGTGCATCACATAATCATTAAAATAATAAAATTTAAAATAAATCATGCGTCACTGAAATCATTTAAAACTTAAATAAAAGATTTAAAAATTAAATAAATGCATGGATTTTACGTGTACTAATTTTGGGCTCTACACTCATAGTCGGTTAAATCAGTTTTCCACAATTACTTATAAAAAAAATTACAATAAAAAATTATTTTAAAAATGGATGAAATTCTATCAAAAATTTGTAAATATTTTCCCTCTGTTTCAGAAAATGTTCTAAGAAATATTTATGCAGGTTGGTGTGAAAGATTGAGATTGCTAATGCAAAAAGCGATTCCGGAAGATATTTGTCCTGTAATAGAAGCTATGGTCCGATTAGGAGGAGAAGTTCCACAATCATTACTCATTCGGCATATGCATGTTTTAGGAAAAAAACTTATGCGAAAAAACGAAGGGCCAAAAGGTTAGGGGTTTGTCATAAATGTGCAATATGGACTCGTGACAAACGATGCAGATCTTTGGGATGTGTTTCCAATAACAGAGAAGATAAAATTGGTTTCATTAAGAATGAGATGAGTAAAGAGTCTTTAGATGCTATCTTATTGACTCTTGAGACGCATTCTAGTGGACACGTGCATATTGAACTTATCCGTTAATATAAACAATTCCAAGATGAGCGTCATCGTAAAAGTCTTGGGAATCCGACTAAAAAAGACCATGTTTGCCAATTTATAAAAAAATTGGATGGGAAGCATATCCTCGACTCATAAAAGACGTTGAAGTCGTTTCTAGACGTAAAACCGGAGAAAGATTGTGAGCCATAGTCACATTACTGTCTATATGCATGTGTGTCATTATTGTTTTTACTGTTTATTCTGCTTACAGCTGTGACCCATAGTTTTGTCATGATAACATATTACCCCTATAAAATCTCACATCTTTATTTCTATTTTCACAGACCAAAGAAAAAGTAAAAACATGGATGGATCCTCTGCACAAACATTGAAAAATATTTATGTATTTTGTGGGTCGAGTCCTGGAAAAAATGAAGTGTTTGTAGAAGCAGCGAATAATCTTGGAAAGATATTGGCTAAGAGAAAAATTCACTTTGTGTATGGGGAAGGTAATATTGGGTTAATGCGATCTGTTTCAACATCCGCTGATCTTGGAGGTAGTCAGGTTTTGGGTATTATTCCTACAGCTTTAGCTAAAGAAATATTACAGGTGTTACGATTGGGAGGAATTAAAAGTTTCTTCTATGTATAAAAGAATCACCATAATGATTGAAAATTATGATGCTTTTATCGCACTACCAGGTGGTTTTGGTACATTGGAGAAAATTTTCACACTGTTTCTTGGGCACAACTTAATATCAATAATAAACCTGTGGTCTTGTTGAATATCAATAATTATTATGACAGTTTGTTGACATTTCTTGATATATCTGTGGAACAGAATTTCATTTCAGAAAATTCACTATGCATGCTCATCTCTGCTTCGACTGCTGACCAATTAATTGATGATTTGGAAGCTTTTGTTCATAAGCCTGATCCGATGATAACAAAGATCAATTGATCGATATCAAGCAGTAAGAAAAGAAAGTTGGATCATTGATTCAAAAGTCGTGGATTGGTTTGTGTTTGTTATCTTCAATAAAATTACAGGTGATATCTCTTTCATTATTTACTCTTTATTAATAGTTATTTTGACTTTAGGAACAATGTCATATTCTAATTTGGGGTGAGAACAAACTTACTAAAAAAACTTAAAAAATTTAAAAAAATATTAATATAAAATAAAACCATGTTTATTGTTTGTATTTTAGTAATTTCTGCATAAATATCAAACATTACATGTTTGTAAGGTTTAAATTAGAAAATGTGATAATCTATTTATAAAGGATGTTTAAATTTGTATTTGAAAAATAAAGTCAATTTTAAAATTCTGATCACTATAAAAATATGATTTAAGAAATCTTTTTGAGTGATTAACCAATGTGATAAGATCATGTATTAAAGTATATAGCCCAAGATATATCTTATAAGAGTGCTTAAAATTTTAAACTCACACATATTTTGTGAGTGAGTGGAGAGGACTGAGAAAACAGCTTTCGAGCCTTTACTGATCATTAGAGAGGCTATCTATTGTTTAGATCTTGAGTTCTTATTTGAAGAAAAAAATAGATATTTCCTGAAAAAAAAAGAGAAAAAAATGTTGAAGATCCATGTAATTTTAAAGTTATATGCTACGACCCAATTATCTCTAAAAAATTAAGAAAGAAAAAAAAATAGAAAGAGAGAAATATATTGTACAAATTAAATAAATATGTGGTCAAGGAGCATATACTTAGTCTGATTCTATGATGTTATTAAGAAAAAAAGATCAAGAAAATATATATATATAATAAGAATAACTAGATTTGGAATCAACGTATTTCCTATCATTTGATTAATTTGGCTCGTTTGTCTGTCTGCATTCTGTAAACCATTTTCCTGAGCATTTATCTATATTCCAACTCTAGGAGAGAAATTGTAATGCCCGGAAATTTAATCCTAGTAATCTGTAATTATTTATTTGTAATTTGATATGATTATGAAAGGATTAACCGAGACACGATTTGAAGTAACGTGTGAAAATGTATGTGCGAGGACAGTACCATCGGCTCACATGCGCGACATGAGACGCGCACATGTGCGAATTGGACAGAAGGTCTCGCGCGGGCTGTGTGAAAGTTCAATCACAACTCCAGAGAGTCTCGCGCATATGCGCGGAAGGTGTCGCGCATATGCGCGAGCTGCCGAGAAGAAATGTGCGAAGACCAGAAGGTCTCGCGCATATGCGCGAGACGTGTTGCGTGAAGGGCGCGCCATTTGCCTTGCTGCATGTACGTTGATGTATATATATATATATATATATATATATATACAATGCAATTCATTTCTTCAGAGGAAAACCGAGAAAGGGTCAGGGGAAAGTTGTGAAAAATCCTTACGCCTTTTGTGAACAATCTGTCCGTCTGATTTTGAATCTGACTGCAGTACTGTGTTCATATCCACGCAAGCTACAACTGGACATTGAAGAATTGACAGTGTTAAATTCCTGACCGAAACTACGAACGAAAGGTATAAGTCAATGTGGTATCGGGAGATCGACTGGAGTCGGTTTAGACTTGAGTTTCCCTAAATCACATACTTTACTTTATTGCATTGATATTTGCATTGATTTGATTGATGTACTTGTTCTCTTGATTGATTAGCATGTATTAGACGAGTAATCTTGAGACAGAAGTGCCTGATAGTGGTGGGATCGCCACGGGCACATTGCACGATGTCACAGGATAGTGTATTGGCGATAGAGCCAAAGTCTGTCACTGGATGATTGGCTATCGATGTAGATAGAATTTGGGTTTCTTCTATTACTGTTGATCGATGTCGTATCGGTGTGGATAGAATTGGAGCTTCTTCTATTACTGGTGATCGATATTATATCGGTGTGGATAGAATTAGAGTTCCTTCTATTACTGGTGATCGATACCATATCGGTGTGGATACAATCAGACCTTTTTCTATTTCTGGTGATCGTTACCTTATCGACGTGGATAGAACTGGAGTCTTTTCTATTACTGTTGGTCGATATAGGAATGCCAACTTCTGGAAACCGGGATCCCTAGACTAGGATTGAGTCTAGTCTGAATAGTAGAGTTACGAGTATTGTCGACAGTCTGATATTGATTATGTTTCAGATTTTGATACATATTACTGTTATCTGTTACATGCTTTATATTTTTTTATATGATTGCATGTTTCGTTGATTTATACTGGGATTATATTCTCACCGGAATTATCCGGCTGTTGACTTGTTTGTATGTGTACATGACAACAGGTGGGGCAGGATCAGGGTCCAGGAGATGAGAAGAGATCGTGATAGAGTGGAGACTTCGGACTTTGATGTATATAGGGTTTTGGCACTTGATAATTAAATGTTGAACCTTAGTTTTTACTGATTTGTAGACGGTACAGGACTTGTACTTTATTTTATACTGAGTTGTATATTAGTTTGATTTCACTACATTCCGCATTAAAAAGAAAAAAATTTTATGACCCTAATTACTTGATTAGTAAAGTGATCCTGATGACGATTGAGAACTTATTAACGTCCGGGTCCACACAGAAATCGTTCCCATAAATTGAAACATATATTAACATGTGAGGATATGGAGTTGAGACTCTTATTAGGAATTTCTGAAGACCATGTACATTTAATTAACTGAAAATAAGCTTTGAATTGATTAGCTCGAATTATTTCATAAATTATAATTATGATGATCTTGATATAACTTTGACAGTTTTCAACTTTAATTTAAACACTTGGATAATTACGATTACATTTCTATTTAAATTAATCAATATGTTTTGTATTGCTATTAATGCTTAAATTGCTGGGGACTAACAATGAGCCGGTTGGGGGGTGTGATTAACATAAAAAATTATATATTAATTAAATGTTTTATAATATAAATTTTTATTTTTTGTTTTATTAAATTTTTAAATATTATATGTTTTATAATAAACTGTATAAAATATAAGTTGTTGTGTAATTATAAAATTTTACTATTTTTACAGGTTCGATAAAACAAGAATAACATTGCCGTTGCAAATTGGATTAAGATGATTCTTGGACCTATAAAAATTTGGTGGGAAGCATAAAATAAAAATCATCTCACAATAAAGTTACCAAAGGAGTAACAGTTTTACCATGGTTTAGCATTTTGACCATATTTCTCAAATTACTTGGTCAAATGGTAAAAAAAATTACCACAATTCAAACAACTCAATCATCTACATGTTTTGTCTTATGTGGAAAATAAAATTCGGGTGGAAAGATTTTCAAAAGTGATGTGTAAGATGACATGATTTCTTGGAACACCAATGAAAAGTTATGTGTAAAGAAAAAATATTTTGTTTGTGGTTATCTCCCCAAATTTGGCTATAAAAAGGGATGCATTGTAATGTATTGAGAGATACCTCATTTTATGAACAGACCTTTGAGTTCATAATATTTTTTTCTTTGTTTTTCCTTTATTTCTTCATTTAAATATATTTAGCATGTTAATTTCATTCAAAGTTTTACAGTTTGAATAATGAGTAGCTATCTTCCCAAAATTGAAATAGAAATGTGAAACTCTTGGTATGTTTATAAGGTGATTAAAAGGTGATAATATATATATGTTTTATATTATTTAAACATTATTTATTGTTTATGTTATATTTATTTTTTTAAGCATTATTATACCCTACTTATAAGTGAGATTTTTGATTTATGGTTGCTATATGTTACACTAAATTCTTGGAACCATTTAAATGTTAGTTGGTATTGCCAACTATTTAAAGTGTATGCCTTGATTTATTAAATACAATTATATCATCATAATATTAAATTTTTGTACCATTTAAATGTTTTTTTGGTTTTACCAACAATTTAAAGTGGAAACCATGATTACTTTTTATAAAAATATATATAGCACAATAAATACTTGACAACTTTTATAAGTTTTGGTAAATATTATATAATTATAAGATAATAATATATAAAATAATATAAATATGATTATTTAATATATTGGAATAATTTTATTAAGTGGATATAAATAATGATCATTATTATTAACTTTATTAAAATATCAAAGAGTTGCACATATAGGACAAATCTTCTGATCACCATTTTTTTTTAGGACTTTTTCAATTAATTTAAAATCTTTCACCAAGTATTTAGTTTGAGATTCCCTCGTTTCCCAAATAGGATATCTTTACAAATAACAAAGAGGAACCCTTTATTCATACGCTCAGTAATCGTAGATATATTACCAATTGGGTTTTTTTATAAACAGAGCCTGGATTTTTCATTTTTTTAGTCCAACCAAAGCCAACCATAAATTATTCTAATTGATAATAGTACTATGAATCCCCCCAAACAATGGATCTAATTGCATGCACTTCACGCTCCAATTTTTTGATGATTCCATTTTTATTTCTTGGGCGAAACAGAGGATATCTCGATCGGGGAAGAGAACGGGAAAATCCCATATGACCCCATATTTATGACAAGTCGCACTATACTTCAACCCAAGATGCATCTTCCTCTCCAGGAATTCGGAAAGGTACTTTTGGAACACCAATAGGCATGTATTAAAAGAAAAAAGAACTAAATACTCTATTTCAATTTGATATGAAAACGTAACAATAGGGTTTTATTGTCTTTATAATATTGGCTTTATCATAATTAATTTTATCCATAGATTAGAAAAATTCAAAAATAAAGACAAAATAAATAAAGGAATTTTTTGACGGAAGGAATGATAAATAGATACGAATCGAGCAAGAAGGGGGGAAAACTAGTAAAGAAAAATTATACAAAGTTATATATAAGTCGCTAATTTTAACTACTTAAATTAAAACTTTAACTGATAGGATCGATTAACGTATCAAGAGTGTTTAGGGAGGAGGGGGGGGGGGGGGGGGTTGAATAAACACTCACAGTTAAAACTGGTCTTTTCTAATTTTGAGTTTAGTTTGGTGACAAACTGATTCTCGGAATCTTGTTGGTCAATGACAATCAGTTAAACTAAAGTAGTTGCTGAAAATAACTGACTGAAAGATAGAATACGAAGTTGAAATAAAGTAGGCAAGGGTTGTTTCTGGATGTTCGGAAAATTTAATTACTCCTACGTCACCCCTTCTATCCCAAGGATAGGATATCTACTAAAAGACTTTGATCAAATACAAGAATTGTACTGACCCACTTCAGTTTGGACTTAACACTGCCAAAAACTGAAACTCTTAGTTTAATAGAATGTTCTCAGTGCGTAACTGATCTTAGCAATATCGAATTTCAACGATTATTACAACTTGCTAGTGACAGCAAGCTTTTGAATAGTGTTGACTCTCTCTTTTTTTTCAGCTGTTCTTCTGTCATATTTATAAGCTTCTTTTCTCCAACGGTAACTTGAGATGAATTTGAATCTTTGTATCCGTTGATTTCTACTTGATTATTCCTTGGACATTGTTTGCTTCATTTATTGTGATGCGGCGTCTTAATTGCTTTCGCCGAAATGCGTTTTTCTAAGCTGTATTGATTGAAGTGCGGCGTTGCAATCTTCTATGTCTCTTGACGGTTGAATGTTCTTTCTCGAGACATGTTCAGTTGAAGTGTGCTTAGCATACGGCTGAATATATCAACTGATCAGTTTCCAACGGATCAGTCTTCTTTATTAGATCAGCTGATTTCAGTTGTTAAGTCCAATTGTTGAGTTCAGTTTACACGATCAGTTGGTTCGTATTTTCAGTTGGTTCATATTTTGTCAAATGCCGGAATTTAGTTTCCAACAATTTCCCCTTTTATGGTGTTTGACAAAACTAAGTAAATAATAACTGAACATCTGAGTTCATTGTAGATAAAATAAGAGATTGAATTTCTTGAACTGAAAGGGATCTTGATTTAATAACAGCTGAATCTAATAATCTGATTAACTGCTTCTGCTGTTTCTCAAGATGCTCTTTGATCTTTGATTTCTTACTTCTTTTTGTCAGACAAATCCATCTTCTCAGATAATTTTCGAACGTCAGTGGAAAGAATTTTGACATCTGCGGAGATGTTTGAGACAGCAGTTTGTAAACAAGTCTTCAGCAATTCCATTTTATTAGAAACAGAAGTTTCCAATCACTCAACTCGTTGACTGATTATATCCTGAGTTGTATAGAGACTTTGAGCTAGACCTCTGTTATTCTTCATCTCAAGTACAGTTCGGGTAAGAGAATCCATGTTTGCTTGAATGTCTTTCAGTTTTGCTGAATTAGATTCAATTGAAGAATCCAATTTGATAGTATGATACAATTGTGTGGATTTAATTTTCTTGATTTCAATAATCATCTGCTGCATATTCTGGATTTCTTCAAGAACAAGATCCATTTCTGTGGATTGAAGAGGAGGTGACTGATTAGATGTTCTTGGTTCATGTGATACTTGATCAAAGACCAACATAGTCCTATCAGATAATATCGTTTCAGAAACAGTCTGTGCTAGAATGTCTGTTGCAGCAATTTTTTCGTGAATTTGAGGTGGTGAAAGTGGATTTTGATAAACATATAACGCTTGGTCAGTTTCCACTGGTGCCTCTTGTTGAGAGTTTAGTGAACTTGGTTCTGGCTCCTTTGTTTTAATGAGCAATCGACTCACCACATTTTCAGCAACTGCTTGACCTGGAGATTTTTTTAGTTCATCAGTTTGAGTGACTTGTTCAGCTGAAATTTCTAGCTAAACTGATGCTTCTTGTTGTTCTTGCATTGAATCTGGGACTGGCTCTTCAGCAGCAAGTGGTTCAACTAGTTCTTCAGATGGTATATGAATTTCTTGTTCTGGTTGTTCAGTCGAAGGAGCAACTGATTCAGAATGTATTTCTTCTAGCTGAGCTTCCAGAGCTACAGCCTGAATGATTTCATCAATGTTTGCAAAAGATAGTTCAGTTTCAGAATACAGCTGATGTTCAACCTGAGAAGATTGAGGCATATCCTGAACTGGCTCTTCAGCAGCCGGTTGTGGAGATGGCTCGTTCTGTTGGGAGGATGATGAATCTTTTTCTGCAATTGAATTGGAGGATTTGTCAGGAAGAACCAATTCCTGATCCTGTTCCCAAAATCTGATTTCGCCTTGTAGACCACTGAGATCTGTGTCCAGTTGGGTGATCACAACTCTATCATTATATGTATTTGGACCTGTGGGATTGTAGTTGGATTTCAGCTTTGCAACCATTCTAGTCAGCTTTTTGGGTCGAAATTGATCAAATAAATATTTTTGCCTTTCCAATGCCTGGCCAATAGTAGCAGCTTTGACTATTTTCAGCACACTTGCTTCAAGTTTTATAAACTTTTTCAGTTGGGGTTTGTGATTTAACTCTTTGGCAAAAATCTCAGTCCTAAAACTTTTCCAATTATCAAAAGATTTTAATTTCGAAGTGTCAAATGCGTTGACCTGTTCCCAAACCAGGTCAATGTGAGTTTGGATGGTATTAGATGGCCTTGGTTCTTCAACTAGCTTTCCCTTTCCTTTTTCAGTTGTGAGAATGTTAGGAATATCCAAACCAGAGTGAGTGGTTTCAACTGGTTCCCTCAATATAACACCTTTAGATCTGGCCCGAGGCAAAATGGTAGTTCGATTTACATGAGTCAAAGGAGCTCTTACCTTAGCGGGTGCCTTTTCTTTAGTAACTGAATCATCAGGTGGGACTACCTGCAAAGGGATAGCCTGAATAGGCTGTTGGGCAGCTGATTAAGTAATTTTCTCAGTTGGAATGACTTCTAATGATGTTATTGGTTTAGTTCTTTGCGTCCTTGTTCTCTTGATAAGCTTAGGAGAAGGAGTTTTCTCCGAATCTGATTCACTGAGAATCAGTTTTCGTTTTGCAGTTTTCAGTTGGGCCAAAGTTTTGGCCTTCTTAGCTGATTTTGGAGCAGGTGATTGCGATCCAATCTCCTGTTTGATTTTTGGCGGCAAGATGTTTTTAGCAGTGAAGACTTTGAACTTTGATGATGTTCCAGCATTGTCAGCTACCAATCCCTTTAGTCTCAAAAGATAACTGATGGGATGGCAAAGCCTCTTGACTGTTTGGTTGATTGAAGCATATTCTTCAGAGTATTGAAAATAATATTTCTCCAGTTGGCTTTCTTTTCTCCCATGATGATGGTCATCACCTGGAATTTCTCAAGTGTAAGGGCAGCATAAGATCCGGCCTTAGCCAATATGCCCTTCGCCACAATGTCGGCTAATAACTGTATTTCTGGTTTCAGCTCTTTCTTTGGATCGG
The DNA here is from genome assembly GCF_025594145.1 of Primulina tabacum. NCBI lineage: Eukaryota > Viridiplantae > Streptophyta > Magnoliopsida > Lamiales > Gesneriaceae > Primulina > Primulina tabacum. Next base: position 27,800,168 of record NC_134561.1, on the reverse strand, counting down.
AAACTTTTATTTTTCGTCCATCAGCAGATAGCAAAGATTGCATTTCCTCAATGTCAGATGTTTTGATTTCAAAGACGTTGACGTACCCATTAGTTGGCAAAGAGAAAATTTCTCCGAAGGTTTCTTCAGTTAGGATCAACAGCTGATTATTGACAGTTACAAAGATGCTTCCATCAGCAGTGACAAACCCCTTCATATAGAATTCATTTACTTCCTTGGGGTATATTTCCTGCGAATATTGTCCTAAAAAAATTCTGAGAGCAGCAGATTCAATCTTCACAAAAACGTTCTTAACATCAGCTTCTTGAACTGATAAAACTGAGTCAAAATCAATGGCCATAGCGTTCAACATGTAAGCTGGGATTTGATTTGCCATTTCGACAGATAAAATGATCTGAAATTCGTAAACGATAAGCTCTGGAATTAGTATGCTATTAGAAACTGATTGTATGCGTAAGAAGAAAATTGAATTGAAGCGGGCTTAGTACAGTTGTTCGTGACTGTTCAAATTCGGGACACGTGTCAGTCCATTAAAAATTTTGAGTAAAACTATGTGTACGTGTGCTGTGGGCGTTTGTGAAAAAAATGAACGGTTTAAAATAGGCCACGTTATGAATCTGCAGTCACGTCAGTTGATTTGGAATATAATAAGTTTTAAATTTGTTAACTTATGTGAGAAGATTTGTAAAATATCCAGCTGAACGATCAGTTGGGAAACTGATTCATTTCAATTGAGAGTTCACAAACAATTGTCTTCTCAGTTAACTTCTTCAAAACTGATATTCCCCCTTAATCGATGCATAAAATAATTAAAGCGACGATATAAAATAAATTTAAAGGTCAGAAAGATTATCGTTTGAACCAAGAATTACTTGCATTACGTGCACCATCGGACCAAACCAGAACTCAAAAATATGTTCCAGCGTTGAGACATAAATAAAAAAAAGGCTGAAACGTTGACGACCCTTCGTCTTCCATGACTCTTGGCTATAAGTAGAGGTGACATGGTTAGTTTCAGTCATATTGAAAAACATATTCAAAGTAAAAAGAATGGAACATGCTAGTGGCTCGAGTGCTTCGCCATTTTCTTTGGAGACTAGGAAGGCTGTGATAGAAGATGAAGTCTTCTATGAGAGTCCTTACTACTGGGAGAAGCTTCAGAAGCTTGAGTTCCTGTATAATACTGGCGAGGCTACCACTCCCGAGCTGATGGCAGAGTTGAGAAAAGTGCGGGAGCACTTGCACATAGCTGTGTGGGTAGATATCTTCACAGATGGTCATATCTATCAGCTGATGCTTCGAAAGGAGCTGAAGATCCTTAGGCGCATAGCTGGTTCTCACAGCTTTTCCAAGACATCTAATGGACCTTTATCTGCTTGGTTGAAGATGTGGTTAATTGTTGTAGAAGAGAAATATAATGATGTAATCCAAGCAAATATTTATGGTTGAATGAAACATTTATTTTGGCTTAACTTTGTTTTTCTTTTTCCTGCAAATAATAAGTCTCATTAGTTATTATATATGAATTACGATCATAAACAAATGAACTGATGACTGGTTAAGCGTTAAGTAATAAATGTCAAACTGATACCATTTGATAATGAACAACTGATAGTTAAGAAGCCTCGGTAAATGAGAAAGACGCTTCGGTTGATTTGAGTCTCTTCAGTTTCTTCAACATTTAAATTTCATCTGTCTATAAATAAGATGATAGAATGTGAGACAACAACAGTTCAATATGTCGGATTCAAGTAACTCTGATGCATGCAGTAGTTCGCATATTCAAGTTAATGAGCAATTAAGTCCTTATTTAGAAGAATTGAAGAAGACAATGGAAGAATATGTCTTGATGAAAGTGATGTCAACATGGTTCAAGATTCATGATTTGCAGAGGGTTAGTAGTAGTGGTGCTGTTCCTACTCGTGCTCAAGCAGCAACAGCAAGAAAATACATTGATCGTTTTGAATTTAGGCATGTTATAGATCTGATTGATGACAAATGTTTGTTAGAAGCAATGTTATGGAAGGAATGGCATGTGGTCTTATTTTCTGCAGCTAATTCTATTAGTAAAGCAACATTAGTAATAATTTTAAGACAGATCAATTAAACCAAGAATATTGCAAAAGTAAGAAAACTTAGTCTCGGGTAATGGTTTGGTGAAGATGTCAGCTGCTTGTTGCTCAGTTGATATATATTCCAGTATAATGTCCTTCTTCAAAGCATGATCTCTAATGAAGTGGTGTCTGACATCTATATGCTTTGTCCTTGAGTGATGAACTGGATTATAGGTGATGGCAATTGTACTCGTATTGTCAAAGAATATGGGCGAATTATTCGTAATTACTCCATAATCTCTCAGTTGTTGCTGGATCCAGATCAGTTGTGCACAGCAACTACCAGCAGCAAGGTATTCTGCTGCAGTTGTTGAGGTAGCTATAGATATCTGTTTCTTGCTGAACCAAGAGATCAGTCTTTCTCCTAGAAACTGACAAGATCCACCTGTACTTTTACGATCAAACTTACATCCTACATAATCTGCATCTGAATATCAAACTAAACTGAAAGTAGAGTCTTTAGAATAACATAACCCAACATTTTGTGTACCCTTAAGATATTTCAAAATTCTTTTAGCAGCTGCGAAATGTAATTGCTTAGGATTTTCTTGAAATCTAGCACACATACACACAACAAATACAATATCAAGGCGATTGGAAGTTAGGTATAACAATGACGCTATTAAACCTCGATATAATGTCGCCTCAACTGATATTCCCCCTTGATTAGTGTCCAATTTTACTGATGAGCTCATGGTAGTATTTGCAGCTGAACATGATTCCATGCCAAATTTCTTCAGCAGTTCCTTTGTATATTTAGTCTGATTGATGAATATGACAGTCTCCAGTGGCTTCACTTGCAGTCCAAGAAAGAATGTCAGTTCACCCATCATGCTCATTTCAAACTTATCCTGCATCAGCTTAGCAAACTTTTCGCATAATTTGGGGTTTGTTGACCCAAATATGATATCATCAACATAAATTTGAACTAATTAAAATGTGATTATTCTTAGTAAATTTGAACAAGGTTTTATCAACTGATCCAATAGAAAAATCATGATCAGTTAGAAATTTTGAGAGAGTTTCGTACCAAGCTCTGGGAGCTTGTTTAAGACCATATAATGCTTTGTTCAAAAGATATACATGATCAGGAAAGTTGTGATTTACAAAACCTGGGGGTTGTTCAACATATACTTCCTCTTGTAGCTGGCCATTTAGGAATGCACTTTTTACATCCATTTGATAGACTTTGAAGTTCTTGAATGAAGTATAGGCAAGGAATATTCTGATTTCCTCCATTTTTGCAACTGGTGCATATGTTTCATCGTAATCAATTCCTTCCTCTTGCCTATATCCTTGTGCTACCAGTCTCGCTTTATTGCGCACAACTGAACCATCCTCGTTCAGTTTATTTCTGTATACCCATTTTCTCCCTATAATAGTTTTTGAAATTGGTCTTGGAACTAAGTTCCAGACAATGTTATAAGTGAACTGATTTAGCTCTTCTTGCATTGCATTTACCCAGTTAGGATCAGCAAGAGCTTCATTAGTTTTTTTTGGTTCTAGTTGTGAGACAAAAGCTGAATAGATAAATAAATTTAGCATTTGATTGTGAGTTCTTACTGGATCAGATGGATTTTCTATTACCTCTCAGGTGGATGTGATTTTCTCCATCTGTACTCAGTATTTGTTGTATCAGCAATTTCTTCAGTTGGTAACTAAATACAGTTTTCAGTCTCAGTTGGTGCTTCGTCAACTGGTATTTGAATGTTATCATTATGCTCTATCAACTGATCATTAGCAACGACTTCCTGTGCATCTGATTATCCAGTACTTCTGGTTCAGGTGTTTGAAATATGTTTTGATTATTATGACATTCATTTTTGTCATCATCTTCCAAACTGATATCTGTAAATCGATCAACTAGCTCAACTTGATCAGTTGGCTTATCAGTTAGTTCAGTTTCATCGAAATCAACATGAGCTGATTCTTCAACATTTAGGGCTTTCTTGTTGAAGACTTTATAAGCTATACTAACTGATGAGTATCCAAGAAATATTTCCTCTGCAGATTTAGCATCAAACGCTTTTAAATAATTTGTAACATTATCAAGGATAAAACATCTGCAGCCGAATATTTTGAAATAAGTAATTATACTTTTTCTTCCATGCCAGATCTCATATGGTGTTTTCATATGATTCTTATTAATCATTGATCTGTTCTGAGTATAACATGCAGTGTTTACTGCCTCTGCCCAAAACCTTTGAAAAATACCAGAATCAGCAAGCATTGTTCTAGCAGCTTCTTTAAGGGTCCGATTTCTTCTCTCGGCTACACCATTTTGCTGAGGATTTCTGGCTGCTGAGAGCTCATACTTAATTCCAGCATTCTCTAGAAAATTTGAAAGAGTTTGATTGATGAATTCAATTCCTCGATCTGATCTGATTCTATCAATTCCAACTGATTTTTCATTTAAAAGTCTTTTGAAGAGCTTTATCAGTTGTGAAGCAGTATGGTCTTTAGATTTGAGAAAAATAACCCAAGTAAATCTTGAAAAATCATCTACGACTACCAAGGTATATTTCATTCCCCCTAAGCTCATGACTGGTATAGGACCAAAGAGATCCATGTGCAACAGTTCTAAGCATCGGAATGAAGATTTACAACCTTTGTTTTTAAAATAAGATCGTACTTGTTTACCATAATGACATGCTGAGCAAAGTTTTTCTTTTGAAAAGTCTATTTTGGGCAAACCAGTTACAAGTTCATGTTTACTTAGATAGGCAATGGTTTTAAAGTTTAAATGGTTTAGTCTCTTATGCCACAACCAGTTTTTAGATGATTTGGAAGCAATAAAACAAACTGGTGCATAAGTTTGATTATTCCAACTGATTTTATATGTGTTTCCACAACGTTTGCCAGTAAGTATGATTTCATCAGTTGAAGTTTTGACTAAACATGAGTTTTTGTCAAAATGTACTGAGAATCCACTGTCGCATAACTGACTGATGCTGATCAAGTTATACTTCGGGTTTTCTACTAATAGAACATCTTTAAAAGTAAAGTTACCATGGATAAGCTTACCCTTACCCACAGTTCTACCTTTGGAATTGTCCCCAAAACTGATATTTGGACCACTGTATTTGATCAGTTGAGATAGCACACTTGCATCTCCAGTCATATGTCGCGAACATCCACTGTCCAAATACCATATTGAGTTCTTATTTGTACCTGTTACCTGCAGTCACACACATAATATAATTTGGTATCCATATCTATTTGGGTCCTGAACTGATTAGTCCTTTAGGAACCCATACTTGGATTAGTCTAACAGATTTTCCAGTAGCTGTATTCCAAATGGTTTTTCTCGGGTTTTGTGTGCTTGTGTAGTGTACGGATGATACAATATGTGTTTTAGCTTTATTCAACTGATTGTTCAGTCTATATCTCTTTTGAACTGGCTTGCAGTTATAGTAATTGGAATAGCCATTCGAATAGTTTTTGTAAAATCTCTTTGATGACTGACTTTGTGAATCAGTTGAGAATTTTTTACTATAACCAATCCCATATCTTCTAGCCTTGTTCATATTTTCAGTAGGTTACTCAATCAGTTTATTGGGCTCAACTTGTTCTTGTACCATTGCTGATTTGACAAAGTGAATGTATTTCCCTTTGTCTATTGTTAGCTTTGGTTGAGTATCATTTGGATACATTTCTCCTTGAGTGTTGAACCCTAAACCAGTTTTATCAGAAACTGATTTTTGTGAAATCTGCATCTCATTTAGTGCAGTAGATGATTTGTTCCAAGACTCAATAAGCTAAGTTTGTTTTGAGTTTTCAAGCATCAACTTCTGTATTAATGACTGATTTTTGTTTCTTTCAGCTTTTAACTCAGCAGTTTTCCTTTTTAGACTCAACCCATCGACTGATTCATCAGTTTTGGTTTTATTGTCTGTGGGATCAGTTTGCTTTGCTTTGATTTCTTCAAATGATGATGCAAGCTTTTGATACTCATTCACCATGTCATGTAGTGTTAAAATGAGTTTTTCTCGTGTGAAATCAGTTGAGCTGAAATCAAATACCTCTTGGCTAGATGATTCTTCTGCTGCATCATTAACCATCAAGCACTTTACTTCCTCATCATCACTAGAACTGCATGAGCTTTCTGGTTCCGACTTTGCACTATCAGTTTCTGCCCATTTAGATTTGTTTTCTTCAGCTAAGAGCACCTCATGTTACTTTCTGAAGACCTTCTTATCTTCCTTGGGTCTTCTTTTGCGTTCATATGATTTCTTTCTTCTATCAGTTGAGCCTTGACTGTCCTTCTTGGGTTTAGGACAATCAGCAATGAAGTGACCTGATTTGCCACAGTTATAGCAGGCATTTGGTTCATCTTTGGAATTGTTCCTTTGGTATGGCTTCTGGAAGTTCCCTTGATTCTTTCTCATGAACCTTCCAAAATTTTTGATGAACAATGACATAGCATCATTACTCAACTGATCAGCAGATTTTTCGACTGAACTGATTTGTTCAGATCTGACAGCAGCTAGAGCAGTTGTGGGTGCAGAGGTAGATGGTTCTCCTTCTCTGGTCTGCAGCTCAAATTCAAAGGCCTTTAAATCAGCAAACAGATCATGAAGTTCGATTTGATTCAGATCTTTGGACTCCCTCATTGCCATGGTCTTGACATCCCATTCCTTGGGAAGACCTCTTATTACCTTCAGTGCAATCTCTTTGTTGGTATACACTTTTCCTAGTGCATTTAGCTCATTGATGATACTGCTTACTCTTTCATCATACTCGTGCATCGATTCTCCTGCTTTCATTTTGATGTTATCAAACTTTTGCACTGCAACAGAAAGTTTATTTTCTTTGGTTAGATCATTTCCTTCACACAGCTGGATCAGCTTTTCCCAAATTTCTTTGGCTGTCTTACACATTTTTATTTTGCTGAAGGTTACTTTGTCCAGCGTTTTGTACATAATGTCTTTAGCCACATTATCAAGATTTGTTTTTCTTTTATCTTCAGTTGTCCATTCATCTCTGGGCTTTTCTATTCTTTGCGGTGCTCCTTCTGTAATGGCAACTGCTGTATTTGTTTTTAGAATCTTCATGGGTCCATCAGTTATGACATACCACATGTCATCATCTTGTGCAGCCAAATGAGCCTGCATTCTGATTTTCCAATAATCAAATTCTTCTCTGGAGAACATGGGAATTTTGTTGAATTAAGTCATGCTGGAAAGTTTTTAGATCAAAAGTATTCAAGAACAAGATTCAACCGCTCCGATACGACTTGATAGGATCGGTTAACGTATCAAGAGTGTTTAGAAAGGGGGGGGGGGGGGGGGTTGAATAAACACTCACAGTTAAAACTGATCTTTTCTAATTTTGAGTTCAGTTTGGTGACATACTGATTCTCGAAATCTTGTTGGTCAATGACAATCAGTTAAACTAAAGTAGTTGCGAAAAATAACTGACTGAAAGATAGAATACGAAACTGAAATAAAGTAGGCAAGGGTTGTTTCTGGATGTTCGGAGAATTTAATTACTCCTACGTCACCCCTTCTATCTCAAGGATAGGATATCCACTAAAAGACTTTGATCAAATACAAGAATTGTACTGACCCACTTCAGTTTGGACTTAACACTGCCAAAAACTGAAACTCTTAGTTTAACAGAATGTTCTCAGTGCGTAACTGATCTTAGCACTATCGAATTTCAACGATTATTACAACTTGCTAGTGAGCTCAAATTGTAGCCTTAACTGCTACGAATATATCAAGTAAGAGTGAGCTAAGATTTTGACTGAGTGACAGCAAGCTTTTGAATAGTGTCGACTCTCTCTTTTTTTTTTCAGCTGTTCTTCATTCATATTTATAAGCTTATTTTCTCAAACTGTAACTTGAGATGAATTTGAATCTTCGTATCCGTTGATTTCTACTTGATTATTCCTTGGACATTGTTTGCTTCATTTATTGTGATGCGGCGTCATTATTGCTTTCGCCGAAAGGCATTTTTCTAAGCTGTATTGATTGAAGTGCGGCGTTGCAATCTTCTTTGTCTCTTGACAGTTGAATGTTCTTTCCCGAGACATGTTCAGTTGAAGGGTGCTTAGCATACAGATGAATATATCAACTGATCGGTTTTCAACTGACCAGTCTTCTTTATTAGATCAGCTAATTTCAGTTGTTAAGTCCAGTTGCTGAGTTCAGTTTACTCGATCAGTTGGTTCGTATTTTCAGTTGGTTCATATTTTGTCTAACGCCGGAATTTAGTTTCCAACATTAACAATGTAGAATTATCAAATAAATATTTAAAAAATTAAAAGAAAAAACAAAACAAAACAAAAGGACATTGTACTGGACTTGTAATTAACTCAGCTTCCAAGTAAATACGATATTCGGACTCACTGAATTATACTACTTGAGGACAATCTTCTCTTGGGAGTGCAACAATCAAAGTGGCATTAGCAACCAAATATTCTGAAATAACATTAAAATTTTCTGTCCATGCTAGATCTCGTACGATGTTTTTAAATGTTTTTATTGATCATTTATTCTTTTTGAGTATAACACGCAGTGTTTATTGCTTCTGCCCTAAATCTCAAAGATTTACAGAATCAGCAAGCATTGTTCTAACTTCTTCTGTAAGAGTTCAATTCTAAAACGTCTGCTACTCATTTTTCTTTAAATTTTACTAGAATTTTTTTTCTTTTACTTCGTCCGAAAATATTTACATAAATATAGATATGTATTTTTAAATTAGCTTTGCACCATTTTTTAAATTAAAACAACCAACTATATTTGAAAATTAAAAAAAAATGAAACCTTAGCAAAATTTCAAAATAAAACTAAATCTAGCATCCTCACAAAAACCACTCAAAAGCATCATAAAAGTCCTAAAATATTTAACATAAATTTAAAAAATAAATTTAACTTAAATTGCGGAAAACTGGCGCTGGTCCTCGGGTTACGTGCATCTTCAGTCTAGCAAGATCAACTATCAAATCCCTCATTAACATCAACATCATGCTCACCTGCATCGATCACACCTAATGCGTCAAATGTTTCAGCAAACCTTAACCATGATAACAATTAATACATATATCATCGCATGCAACAGTGAAAATATTTTCACATAAAATAACTTTTCATGAACATGGATAAACTTAAACATTTTCCTTTAATCATATCATATCATATCTCATTTCATCACAAACATATAAGTCATCCTTTAATTGAATTCAGATCGTTAATTGTGACTTTTGCATCAACTGAAGGTCGATGGATCCATGTACATGTACCGACAATACTGGGCGGCGGGGACATCAGCGACACTCTCACCTGTCAACTGAGTCTTGGCCTTACATATCATCATATTAGTCACAATGCCCTTCACCTCCTTCAACATTTCGTATTTTCATGGTTAAATTATTGAAAAAAACCCTAACCAAACTAAAATTTGAATTTACTCACTATACTAAATAACTTCGTTTCCACCCCTAAAAAGTATTTGAAAAAGAAAAAAATACCCTTATTTGTCATTATATGTGATAAATTCAATTGATTGATATTTGGGCCGAAAAAAGGTATCAGAGCTTCTAAAGAGCCCCGAGCCTCTATCGTGTGATCTGACACGAAGCGCGACCCTCCGTAGGGGACAACCTCAGCTTTGTTAAAGAGTTTGAGGTTAGCAAGCTGATAGGTACCCTTACGTGTGTCAAACTGTGATTGATCCTTGGATCCCTCATCTATGCATTTGAAAGCCGAAATTCAGAGTTGGGGTACAGAACCTAAAGGGTATCAGAGCGAGGGTAAAATTATTCAAACATACAAATTTATTATTATGAAGTAATTAACTGTTTGAGGAGTAGAATTTTCTCAATTAACATGAATCTGAACCCAGGTTCGAGATTAAGTATTTACAAGATATATTCCTAATCCTTGGAATATTCGAAACAGGAAGATCTAACTAAGGTTAGATATCAAGATGGAATTTATGAGAATCCTACGGTAAAATTATGATTCAAAATAACATGTTTTTAGAAATGATACCGAATTTCTCTAAATTCTCCGGAGATCTTAGACAGATTGAAAAGACAATACATAATTATGACAATATGTTGTATTATGTACCAGAAAATGTGGAGAAAATCCTTGAAAACCAAGAAGAAATTCTTGGAATATTAAAGGATGTTCGAACAAGACTTTAAAACCTAGAACAACCAAGTTCTAGTAAAAGGACTTCAGAAGGAAGATACCACCATCATTTGGTACTAAACCTTTATTACATAAAAAAGGGAAGGTGTAAGGCCCTAGCTCTGTCCTCAGACCGTGCAATCACAGTTCTTGGACTCAGACCAGATTGCACTTACTCATCGGACTTCTCCACGCCTGGAAAGTGGAATTTGTGCCTTCCCAGGATTCGACCCCTCAACCTCCTGGCATATAGGTATATTGGCTACAATCCTGGTAACCATGTGAGGCATCCCCAAAACTGAACTTGGGACCATAATATTTGATAATTTGAAGTATCAGTTCAGAGTTTCCAATCATATGTTTTGAAAATCTATTGACCAAATACAAGACTGAATCTTTTATCAAGTTACCCGTAACCTGCAATCACAAATAATAAATAAATTAGGTATTCAAATCTATTTGAGTTCTGAACTGATTAGTCCTTTGGGAACCCAGATTTGGATCAGTTGAACTGCTCTACCAGTTTCTAGGTTCCAGATAACCTTTCCTGATTTGTGTGTGACATGCGAGTGTGGTGATGATGATACAACATGTGTTTGTGCTCTTTTATAATTATTGTTCATCTGGTATCACTTTTGAAGAGGCTTGCTATTATAATAATTGTAATAGCCCCTTGCTGAATTTCTTTTACAATAAGTGGACTTCTTTGGTGACCAGTGGCACGATTCAGTTGAACTCTTGGGGCTGTACCCAATTTCATATCGTTTAGCCTTGTTCATGTTTTCAAATGATTTTTCAACTTGTTTTTCAACTAGCTTACTTGACTCAAGATTCTCATGTACCATTACTGATTTAACAAAGTGAATATATTTCCCTTTGCTCGTATTTAGTTTTGGCATTGTACCACTGGTTGAGGGTTCATCTTAGCTATTGAAGCTGTGACGTATACTAATTTAAAATGTTGCTGATATATATATATATATTTTGCAAAGCTCACATTATCGAAATTAATCATTTAAATATTTTGCATGCATGCAACCTTACTGAAAATATGCCATTTAAAGTAATCATAAACAATCGCCAGATAAAATGTTGCAGTTTAAAAATATTGCAAACCCGGCCCACAATCATGCATAAATAAAATGAAACGAGTAAAAATCCTGAAAGCCAACAACATATCATAAAAACTTATAAAACTGATCATATCTATTCAAATCTCATAAAATCACGATGTGCCGAAAAGTGTGTCCTCAGGTCGAGTGCGCACATCCAGCCCTGCCAACTCAGAGTTTGGCACCCCAGTCTCCTCATCCAAATGCTCATCTGCATCACACACGCCTAGTGAGTCTAAAAACTCAACACACATGTACCGAATAATAGCAAATTTTTATACATAGCACACATCAGTGAAAAATATTGTAACATACATTTCATTAACTTAAAAGAATAAACGTAAACATGTCGTATAAATCATAACATGTCAAACAGATCATCTAAACATCATATACTTGTACATTTACTTTAATTGAATTCAGTTGATTAGTTGTGAATTTCGTAACAGCATTATCGTTTCATCATTAATCGATGGATCCATCTACATAAATCGTGGTACTCGGCGGCTGTCGGACATTAACAAATATTACCCATCCACAATGCCTATGCCTCATTATTATCATTTAGATATACATCGTTAGTCACAACCAATTCTCATCTTACTCACAACTAATTCTCATCCTTCAAAACATCATCATTTTCATCATTTAACAAAATCATGCATATACGTAAATTTTCTTTAAATCAAGCACGCAACGTAATTTTCATAATTTCATAAAAATCAAATCATGTTAAATTTGAGCTCAGAGCGCTGTCAGGACAAAAAACTCACCCCGGGTGCAAAATAACCATTTAGCCCCTAGAAACCCAAAATAACCGTTTTACACCTGGACCACTAACTTTCAACCTGAAGTTCACCAAACACCTTAAAACATCCCAAAACATATGTATAAGCATCACTTAGATGTAAACTCGAGCTCGTTACAAAACTTAAACTATTTTTTTAAAAACTAGGACCGGGGTCCCGGTTTTAACTAGAATCAAACCGAAACTTAACAAAATATTTCACAGTCTTTCACCACAGATTATACAAATCTTAAACGCCCTATAACCATCAAGACCAGATCATTTATGAGCCTCGAACAGCCACGAAACGTTGCTGGAATTTTCTGCCCCAACCACTACACAAACCATAGTGCCTTAACCCATGAACTTTCAGCCCTAGCGTACACAAAGCCAGACCAGCTTCGAACCAGCCTACACTTGGACCAAAACCAACCACGTAAGACCCCAGTGGACCAGCCCTAAGCTAGCCAACGTACCCTGCACGTCCGAACGCTTGGAGGTAAGTGAAAAACCCTAGCCGCCTCTTACAACCTCCGCCCTTCAAGATTCACAACAAAGCTTAGACTCCAGCCTAGTGACACCAAAATCCTTGACATATCCAACCCCTTCGGAGCCTTATTCGGCAGCCCCATGCACATGGTAATAAAAAGAATGTGAGTTGCAAATGGATGCATGCGTGAGCCAAGAAACCGAAGCCACAAACGTGATACATGCAGGGACCGAGATATATACGTATAAAGCACACATAATAGAAATTATATAGCGTGAATGATGCAAAAATATTAATACATGGCGTGCCTTGATGATTTATGATCGAAAGCTTGAAGAAAAACGTGTCGGGGAAGCACCGGAGGAGTGGGAAGGAGGTTTGCTTGAAGAAAATCGAAGGTTTGAAGCTTGCAGAAGGTTGTCTGCAGCAATTTACCTGTGGGAGGATACTGATGGAGGGGAGGGTGGGCAATAAGATTTAAGTAGTATTTGGGTTTAGGTAATTAGGTTTAAGTAGAAAATTAATACACTAATGGGCCTCCAATTATAATTAAATGGTTGAAAAGGGTTTTTGAGCCTATTAATCTCTAAAACAAACCCAACAAGCCCAAAAACATTCATGAAAAATATTTTTTTGGGTACGTTTTTGAAAATATCACACGAACCCTCAAAAGTTCCCCCGAATCATTAAAATTTGCTTACTTGTTAAAAATACGACCCGACAAGTAAAAATACTCACCAAGTTCCATTTTTCAAAAACACCCTTATACACACCTCCTAATAATAAATAAAAATAAAACACGTAATAAAATTAATTTTCTGATAATTCACTTGTCTCCGTTCATCGATCGAGCGTGAAATGAATCTTAAAATCATAATCCATGAAACTTTGAAAATATCGTTGAATTAGTCCTTGCCATGTATGCATTAAATGCATAAAAATAAATAAACACACAATTTAAATAAAACCCTAGATTGAATGCATTTAGGTTACGAAAATTTACATTTCCTGGGCCTTACAACTCTCCCCCTCTTAAATAAAATTTCGTCATCGAAATTTAAAACATGTTGTCGAATTACTCCAGGTAGCGTGATTTTGACCTCAGTCTCCCAAGTAGCTTACTCGGAATGATTCAGCCACTTGGCTTTGACCATGTGGATCACCATGTTAAGGAGCCTCTTCTCCTGTCTATCCAAAATCTGAGTTGGTTTCTCCTCGAATGACAGGTGCGGTGTCAGCTAAAGTGGCTCATTGTTCAGCAGATGCGAAGGATTCGACCACCAAAAAAGAGTCTGAAGGCCTTGACCTGCTGACATGTCAAACACTCGGAGACGAAACGCAGAATATCTCGCTTCATGCCCGGCCACCAATAAAAAGTCTGAAGGTTTTTATACATCTTCGTACTCCCTGGAGGGATGGAGCACGGGGTGCTGTGAGCCTCGTTCAAGATATCTGCTCTCAGGAAATCACTATCAGGAACCCAGAGGCGGTCCCTATATCTGACTATGTCATCCACAACTGTATACAGTCTCTGGCCCTTAGCCTTGTCCCTCTGTCTCCACTTCTGCAACGGCTCGTCAGAAGTCTGCCCTGCCCGAATTCTGCCTCTCGATGTCGGCTGTATTGTCAGAGTAGTAAGGTTTGGGGAGTCGTCTCGGGCCTAAACGGCTAGCTCAAACCTCTGAATCTCCTCTTGTAGTGGTCAGTGTACCAAAAAATGAGCAATCACTGCGCGTTTCTTGCTCGGAGCGTCTGAAACCACATTAGCCTTACCCGGATGGTAGCTAATGTCACAGTTATAATCTTTTATTAGCTCTAGCCATCTCTTCTACCTCATGTTCAGCTCTTTCGGTGTAAAGAATTATTTCATGCTCTTGTTATCAGTGAAAATCCTGCACTTCTCCCCATAAAAATAGTCGTCAAGGCAAATAACATTGCTGCTAGCTCAAGGTAATGAGTCGAATAATTCTTCTCATGGACTTTCAGCTTTCTGGACGCGTAGGCTATAACTAAGCCATGCTGCATCAGAACCGCGCCCAAACCGAGTTTTGAAGTATCTGTGTAAACCACGAACACTCCCTGCCCTAATGGCATAGCTAGAACTGGTGTTGTGGTCAATCCTAGCTTCAGTCTGTGAAAGCTTTCCTGGCACTCAGATCCCCAGATAAACTTGGCATTCTTCTTCGTCAAGCCGGTCATAGGCTCCGTGATAGAGGAGAAGCCTTGAATGAATTTCTTGTAGTACCCAGCAAATTTCAAGAAGCTACGGATCTCTGTCACGCTCTTAGGCAATGGCCAATCTCTGACTGCTTCGACATTACTGGGTTCAACATCAATACCCTCTCGAGATACGATGTAGCCCAATAATGCCACTCTGTCAAGCCAGAACTTGTACGTACTGAACATGGCATACAACCGTCTGTCCTGTAAAATCTGCAGTACGGTCTTCAGATGCTGACTGTGCTCCTCCCTGCTCTTCGAATAGATCCGGATATCATCAATGAAAAATATGACGAACTAATCCAATTATGGATGAAACATACGATTCATGAGATCCATGAAGAACGCTGGCGCGTTCGTCAAACCGAAGGGCGTCACCAAAAACTCATAGTGCCCATAACGCATTTGGAAGGCCGTCTTATGCACGTCAGACTCTCTCACCTTCAGTTGATCGTAACAAGACCGAAGATCTATCTTCGAGAACAATGATGATCCATGAAGCTGATTAAACAAATCCTCGATCCTCGGTAACGGATACTTGTTCTTGACTTTGACTCTTTCAGCTCTTGGTAGTCGATGCAAAGCCGCATTCTGCCATCTTTCTTCATGACAAACAATACCGGTACACTCCATGGAGAAAAGATAGGGTGAATGAAATCATTATCTAGCAAATCCTTTATCTGGTCTTTTAGTTCATTCGTCTCTGCTGGTGCTAGATGATAGGGTACCTTAGAGATCGGCACTGTACCTGGCATGAGTTCAATAGAAAAGTCCACATCTCTCTCTGGGGAATGCCTGAAACAACGTAAGGGAAAACATTGGAAAATTCTCTTACCACATCGACAACCTTTAGCATATGATCGACTGGCTCTGACATTGATACAATTCTGGCAAAAAATTCCTGGCATCCTTTCTTCATAAGCTTCCTTGCACATATGTAGGAAATGATGTGCAGCAACTGCTAGTGTTTGGCTGCCTAAAAAATAAACTGCTTACCGCTGGGCGGTTGGACAGACACTGATACCTGTCGAAAGTCTATGATAGCTCAGTTCAACGAAATCCAATCCATACCTAAAATAATGTCGAACTCCGGCAACGCTAGCACTATCAAATCTTCTCGCACCGTATATTTCTGTAATCGAAGTTCCAAACCCTTCACTATCTGAGATGTGAACATCTTATCCCCGGACGGTATCGATATTCTGAACCTTTAATCCATCGCCACTTGTATGATTCCTTGTCGCATGAAAAAAGATTCGGATATAAATGAATGTGTAACACCTGAATCTAGCAATGCATGTGTGGCTACACCTGAATTGTATATCCTCCAAAATTCACTAGATTAATCCCAAGTAATCTTCAAAATTTCGAAATTGTCTTCAAAATTTTTGAAATCGTAAATTAGCCTTTAGAGTTTCAAAAATTATTTTTTGGCCCTATGAAAATTTTGGATATTGCAATTCGACCCCTGAACATTTTTGAATTCTAACACCATAAAATCATAAAGTTCTCGAAAAAATTGAAATAATTCCCGAAAATTTAAGAAGTTTCGAAAATAGTCCCCTAAAAAATATCGATTTTATCAATTAAGTCCTCATAATATCGGTTATTAGAATTGGGTCCTAAAATCCTCCAATTAAACAATTATATTCTTAATCTCAACTAGGTAGAGCATGCAGCCTAATTTGTTATAAGTTATCAATCCCATAATTTAATTCTCTTCACAAGCATAAAATCCATGCAATCAAGCGATAAATCAAAATCTTAAACATAAGGGCTACCAGTAATTAGCGTCGAATCTGACTGTGCCTCGGCATCCTCGCCATGCATCCCATATGCTCGGCCAGTAGTGGGGCCTGTGTTCCTAGGGCATTCTGCTGCTTTATGACCCTTCTGCCCGCAAACGAAGCATTTTTAGGTCCCTCATAAACACTTGTCGAGATGGAACTTGTTGCACTACGTACATAGCTGTCTATCTTCAGCTTCGGTGCCCCTGGCACCTACGGTGGCTTCTGCTGACAAGGCATCCTACTCTGTCCCTGAGGCTTCAGCTGCCCCTGCTGCCTCGTGGTTGGGTAAACTGCTTTTTGTGCGGCTGGGAGATGGTCTGGGCCTGATGCCGCTTCAGATGTATCTCAAAATCGATGTCCTGAAAGGCTTGCTCGTCGTGGAAAGAACAACGAGTCGCCTCATCATAACTATCCGGTCTCATTAGAATCAAATCCCGGCGCAACGTTGGCCTCAGCTCATCCATAAAATGCCTCAGCTTCTGGACGGCATCCCTAGAAATGAGGGGCACAAAATGACAGTCCCTATCAAACTTGCGGATTAAGTCCACCACAGTCGAGACTCCCTGGCGGAGAGTCGTGAACTCCCTCATCATGCGACCCCTGACATCCGATGGGAAATACTTGCCGTAGAACATCTCATTGAACTACTCCCAAAATAGGGTGGCCAAGTTCACTCTCTGGGCTGCTCCCTCCCACCACAGGGATGCGTGATCCCTCAGCATATATGCGGCGTACTTGACCCAGTCGCCATCCCTCATATCAAGGTACTAAAAATGCAGCTCTAGAGATTGACTATTTGAGCAGGTACAGCAGGCTCATAGACCTCAGACCGATATTTTTGACAAGTTCGTTAGTTGTGACTTTCGTAACAACTTTATAGTTTCATCATTAATCGATGAATCCATTTACATAAACCGTGGTACCTGGCGGCTGTCGGGCATCAGTGACAGTATTACCCATCCACTGTACCTAGGCCTCATCATCATCATTTACATATACATTGTTAATCACAACCAATTCCCATCCTTCAAAGCATCATCATTTTCATTACTTAACAAACTCATGCATATACGTAAATTTTCTTAAAATCAAGGACACAACGTAATTTTCATAATTTCATAAAAAACATAATCATGATGCATAAACATTTAAAAGCATGTTAAATTTGTTCTCGGGGCACTGCCAGGACCAAAAACTCACCCCGGGTGCAAAATGACCATTTTGCACTTGGAAACCAAAAATGACCGTTTTACCCCTGCACCTCTAAATTTCGACCCGAAGTTTACCAAACTCCTTAAAATATCCCAAAACACATTTCTAAGCATCCCTTAGACGTAAATTTGAGGCAGTTGCAAAACTTAAACTATTCGTTTTAAAACTTGGACCGGGGTCTCGGTTTTAACCTGAATTAAACTGAAACTTAACCAAATCTTTCACAATCTTTTACCACACATTATAAACATCTTAAACGCCCTATAACCATCAAGACTAGATTGTTTATGACCCTCGAACAGACCCGAAATTTTCTGCCCTAACCACTACACAAACCATAGTGCCTTAACCCATGAACTTTCGACCCTAGCCTACACAAAGGCGGGCCGGGCAAGCTTCGAACCAGCCTACACTTTGACCAAAACCAACCACGTAGGACCCCCACTGGACCATCCCTAAGCCAGCCGACGTACCCTGCATTCCCGAACACTCAGAGGTAACAAAGAAACCCTAGCCGCCTTTTACAACCTCTCGGCCTTCAATATTCACAGCCCAGCTTAGAATCCAGCCTAGTGACACCATATTCCTCGACATATGCAGCCCCCTAGGACCCTTATTCAGCAGCCCCTTGCACATTGTAACAAAAAGAACGGGAGTTGCAAAATGATGCATGAGTGAGCCAACAAACAGAAGCCACAAACGTGATACATCAGGGACCGAGATATATATGTATAAAGCACACATAACAACAAGTATATAGTGTGAATGATGCAAAAAAAGGATACATGACGTGCCTTGATGATTTAAAATCGAAAGCTTGAAGAAATACGAGTTGAGGAAGCGCCGGAGGAGCGGGAAGGAAGTTTGCTTGAAGAAGATCGAAGGGTTGAAGCTTGCTGAATGTTGGCTAATGCATTTTACGTGTGGGAGGCTGTTGATGGAAGGGAGGGGCGTCCAATAAGATTTAAATAAGGTTTAGGTAATTAGGAAATAAATAACTAATGGGCCTCCAATTATAATGAAATGGTTTAAAAGTGTTTTTGAGCCCATTAATCTGTAAAACAAACCCAACAAACCCAAAACATTCCCGAAAAATATTTCGTTTTCGTATGTTTTTGAAAATAACGCCCGAGCCCTCAAAAGGTCCCCCGAATCGTTAAAATTTGCGCATCGGTTAAAAATACAACCCGACGAGTATACCCACCAAGGCCTATTTTTCAAAGACACCCTTAAACACACCTACTAATAAGAAATAAAAATTAAACATGTAATAAAAATAATTTTCTTGATAATTCACCGGTCTTCGTTCCTTGATCGAGCGCGAAATGCATCTTAAAATCTTAATGTTTGAAACTTATAAAATATCTTGGAATTAATCTTAGCCATGTATGCATTAAATGCATAAAAAAAATAAACGCACAATTTAAATAAAACCCTATATCGCATGTATTCAGGTTATGTAAATTTAAATTTCCTGGACCTTACAGAACACTAGACCAGTTTAATCTCCAACTGGTTTTTGTTACCATTGCATTTAAGTCAGCGTAACTAACGAGTTATTTAAAGCCTGAATTACTTCAGCAAGTTTAGTATTTTCTAGTCTCAGCTACTGAATCAAAGAATTGCTTTCTCTTTTTTCAGCTATCAGCTTAACAATCTCATCTTTGACATTTAAGCTCTTAACTAATTTTAGACTATCAGCTGTGTAAGTTGAGGGTTCATTTTGCTTTGCTTTAGTTTCCTCAAAGGAGATAGCCAGCTTACGGTACTCATTTACCATATCGTGCAGTGTAGAGATAAGTTTTTCTCGTGTAAAATAAGTTGAGCTAAAGTCGAAAACCTAATCACTGCTGGACTTCAGCTCAACATCATCAGCCATGAGGCATTTCACCTCTTCTTCATCACTTGAGCTCTCGGTTTCAGATGCTTCGCTGTCTGAGTCAGCCCACTTTGACTTGTTCTCTTCGGCTACCAAAGCTTCATGCTTCTTCCTGGATGACTTCTTCTCATCCTTGAATCTTTTCTTATGTGCTCGAAGGGATTTTTACCCTTTACAAGTGATCTCTTACTCTCTTTTTTGGGCTTTGGACATTCTGCAATGAAATTGTCAGTTTTTCCTCAGTTGAAGCACACATTAGGTTCCTGCTTTGATTCATTTCTATGATAGTTTCTTTGAAAGGAACCTTGATTCTTTCTTATAAATTTTCCAAAATTTCTCACTAACAATGACATTGCATCATTGCTTAGCTGTTGTAACGCCCGAAAATTAGCCCACGTAAACCACATGTATGAAAATTATTTAAATTTCTTGTTTATTTTATTCAATTAAATTTAAATTCTTAATGATATATTATATATGATTAAAAGTTTAAATTTCATGAAATTAAGGATTTTATTCGGATATTCAATATAAGGCTGAGGAAAGGACACCGAGTACGATCAAGATGAAATTAGTTTTTCGATAAATGTTTTTAAGGCACGATAATATTATTAAACAGGGTCAAATTTTTTTGAAAATTCTAGAGTCCAAATTATTTTACGAGTCGAGTCTTATTTTATATGAGAAGTCGATTTTAGTCAAAAGAAGGACTTTATTGAATTCAGATCATTAGTTGTGACTTTTGTATCAACTCTAGTCGATGGATCCATCTATGTATAACCATGGTACCCAGATGCGAGGACATCAACGATAGTATAACCCATCCACTGAGCCTTGGCCTTACATGCTCGTGTTCGTGTTCGCATTAGTCAAAACCAAATCTCATCATTCAAAACATATCATCATATTCATTACTTATAAAAATCATGCTTGTACGTAAATTTT